>NC_092333.1:459122500-459412500 GCF_046630445.1 Rutidosis leptorrhynchoides | reverse complement strand
ACAACCAAAACCACAATCAAATTATTGACTATAGCCGACCACTACTAAACCTCTCAAGAACACTATCCAATAATGTTCAGGTTCGATTAAAATAAATAACTAAATAAATAAAATACAGAATATATATTTAGAAGAATGAAGGATATTAAGAAAAAGAAATCGGTAAATCAATTACCTATTCCACCAATTAATGAAACCAACTCTTGATCGAGAAAGATGATTAACGAGGAAGAAGAAGACGGATGACGATTTTGAACGAGGATGATGATGAATCAATGACCTGATATTCATCGATGATTACTGCTCAAGTGATCTGTTAATAATGATGATGATTGTTGTTTGATTGTGCGAAGATGACACCAATTTTTTTTCTTTTTTTCTTTCTCTGCGTGCTTCTGCTACACTCGATCTGATTTGGGGGAAAAACCTAACTAACGCGTACATTTATTAAAGATTAATATTATTACTATTATCATTATTATTATTATTATTATTATTATTATTATTATTATTATTATTATTATTATAATCTTTACAAACTAAAAGAAATTTATATAAAAATATATTGTTACATCTATATTAATATTAGGTACTATTTTGTTCTAATAAAATGTTATTATAATTATGTTACAAATAATATATATATATATATATATATATATATATATATATATATATATATATATATATATATATATATATTTAAGTTAAATCATATATATAGACATCAATTCTAATACATTTTAAGCATTTATATATAATAACATATATTATAGACTAATTAAAATACTTTAATAGGAATCTGTTATATATAAATATTAAATATTAATTTATCTACCAAAATAACATATAAATTATGAATATAAGAAGTATATTAATAATATTAATATGAACTTGTTAATTGTTATTATATGTTTTAATATATACATATAACTGGTATAGGTTCATGAATCCGAGGCCAACCCTGCATTGTTCAATGTCGTCATATGTATTTTTGCTACAAAATACAGTATTGTGAGTTTCATTTGCGTTTTTACCCTTTATATTTTTGGGCTGAGAATACATGCGCAAATTTTATAAATGTTTTACGAAATAGACGCAAGTAATTGAAACTACATTATATGGTTGAATGATCGAAGCCGAATATGCCCTTTTTTGCTTGGTAACCTAAGAATTAGTAAACCGATCTACTAATTGACGTGAATTCTAAAGATAGATCTATTGGGCCTAACGAACCCCATCCAAAGTACCGGATGCTTTAGTACTTCGATGTTGTTTTTATCATGTCCGAAGGATTTCCCGGAATGATAGGGGATATTCTTATATGCATCTTGTTAATGTCGGTTACCAGGTGTTCACCATATGAATGATTTTTGTCTCTATGCATGGGACGTACATTAATGAGAACTGGAAATGAAATTCTTGTGGTCTATTAAAATGATGAAAATGAACATTTATGATAAACTAATGAACTCACCAACCTTTTGGTTGACACTTTAAAGCATGTTTATTCTCATGTATGAAAGAAATCTTTCGCTGTGCATTTGCTAATTTTAGAGATATTACTTGGTTTGGAGTCCTTCATGACATATTTCAAAAGACGTTGCATTCGAGTCATTGAATTCATCAAGTTTATTATTAAGTCAATTATAATTGGATATATTATGAAATGGTATGCATGCCGTCAACTTTCGATGTAATGAAAGTTTGTCTTTTAAAAACGAATGCAATGCTTATAAAATGTATCATATAGAGGTCAAGTACCTCGCAATGTAATCAACTATTGAGAATCGTTTATAATGTATATGAACGGGTCCTTTCAGTTGGTGTCAGAGTGGTGGTCTTAGCGAACCAGGTCTTGCATTAGTGTGTCTAACTGATAGTTGTTAGGATGCATTAGTGAGTCTGGACTTCGACCGTGTCTGCATGTCAAAAGTTTTGCTTATCATTTAGTGTCAAAAATTATTTGCTTATCATCCTTAAAGTCTAGACACGACTTACTGCCTCTATTGCTTAGACAGTATATAGTTAAATTCATATCTTAGCGTATCTATTTTGTTACCTTTGCCTGACAGCTTCCGTAGATTCCTCCGTAACTTATGGAATTTTAGTATTATATATGCATATGTAAATTATGTATTGCAGGGTACTAATCTACATCCTATAATCTATTTCTTATTGAAGATCCTTCATCTGATCGTACGAGATGAATCCCTCAACCAGTTCAAGTTCCTCAGATTTCGATAGCTATTCCGATAGTTATTCCGACAGCTATTCTGACATGGATATTCACCTAAGCTCCAAAATCGGTGTCACCAGAATGAATCAATCAATCAGCCATCCCCAATTCATCTGATGGGTTCGTAGTCGACTTAATCAATGGGGACGCGAAGAAGACGATCCTTTTCACCAACCGAATTTACCTCTTGGCGATGAACCTGAAGCACTTATCAGCGAACTAGTCCGAAACACCATTTTCACCCTCATTCCCCGGATATCTCGCCATGATTATATACTATCTCAAATTTTGAATCTTATTCATCCGCTCGTTCCAACCGCCAATCATCTCGGAGTAATAGAAGAAGGCAACGAGCTTCGCGCCCGAGTTGTAGCCTTGGAAAATATGGTGAAAAACGTACCAGCTTCAGCAACATCAACGACATCAACAGAACCACCAGCAACAACACAAACCACAACAACACACGCCTCAACATCACAATCTGTACCTTGAGCATAATCATCATTCTACATGACGTTCTACATCATTTATCTTCGTACGACATGACGATTATGTAATCTCTAATGTTCTAGAGATTATATATTATTGTTCTAACGAAAAATCAAATGAGTTTAATATCATATTAACTCAATAAATCCATGACTACATCTGAAGAAAATATATATGTATATATATTTTCATAAAGATTGTAATTAAAAATTCTTTCATACAAACTGTTAATGGTGAAAATATTTTAACGGGTAGGTAATACCCGAGGAATATTTAGTTTTAACATTAGTAAATTACACTATACATTCTTTGAATCTGATTCAACAGTCATTTACTATCCTACTTACACCCATAGCTATACGAATCCGTTCACCACAGAGTAACCATTTTCATTCAATTTCATAATTGGATTTTGACTTATTAGAATCCAACAAGTGGCATAATGAAGAAAATATTTGACAAAATAAAATTTGTTAGAAGCAAACAAATTAACAATGAGAAATTTTGTTAAGAATCCACTCTAACAAAATCCTAGCTAACTGTTAATTCCGTATTAATTTTTATTTATCGCAATTTATTTATCGCAATTTATTTATCGCATTTTATTTATCGCAATTTTAAGTCTCGCAATTTTATTTATCTTCATTTAATTTCTGTTATTTATTTTATGCACTTTAAATATTGGGACACGTATACAAGGTTTTGACATATCATATCGACGCATCTATATATATTATTTAGAATAACCATAGACACTCTATATGCAGTAATGCTGGATTTATCTATACAGGGTTGAGGTTGATTCTACAATAATATATATAGTTTGAGTTGTGATCGAGTCTGAGACATGTACACGGGTCACGATACATATTAATTAATTCTAATATTATATATTAAACTATGTATGAATTATTGGACTGTTAACTGTGGACTATCGACTGTGGACTAATAACATTGGACAATTAAAATGAATTAAAATATTGATTATAACATATGAAACTAAACATTTCTTCAAGTTTGCCACTTGATATCATCTTAAACCTTATTTGTATCTTGACGTTTACAAACTGCGTTCAAACCTTTCATGATTCTTGAAAACACCGCAATCTAGAGGATGAATCAACCGCATTTCATCTACAGAAGAAAAGATTTATGCATATAGTTATGCACCTGAAAACACTCGGAACCTGAGTAAACGTTTAACACGTATCTGTGCTAGCTCTTTTGGCATTATTATTATCGAAAATAACTTTACAATCCCTTTCCAGATTAGCCAATTTTGTCACAGCTCTAGCAAGTCAACTTCGATTTTCATTCGAATTAGCCTTATTATAATCTTGATATTAATGCGTGCTCTTTTGTTGTTACCGGGGAACCTTTTATGTTCCACCATATTATCAGTAGACGTACCAACAACCTCGTTGCTCCTTGGCTTAAATCTCTCCGACAAATCACTATATTTATCTATTGAAGTCTTATCATATACTCATCCGCATCCTGTAACAAGAATTGCCATACCAATTACAGGAAATCAGTAATCAGTATTTTGAATCTCGTAGCATTTCTACATCAACAGTTATATGTATACATATAACATTTATCTCTTAGAATTACGATCTCCCATTCTAAAATTCTGAAAAGCAATCTAGCCTATGAATAAGTTTTCTGAGTTTTGAAAAAGCTGATGAAGCAGTGAAAACTGAAGACTGCCTTAACAGTCAAAAGTTTGATGATAAAGAATTATATGTTGGCAAAGTTTAGAAAAGTTGGAACTGAAAAACGGATTGAGCAAACCATGAAGGAGGCTGTGGACAAATCCCAATTAAACCTGCCTTCAAAGAATCCAAATGATTCAGTATCTGCTGAAGTCACTAAGGAATATCTTGCTCCTGACTTTACACTTTGATGACCGATCTTCATCATCATCCATCAATATTAGAAATCTTAAGATATCATAGTATCTGTTATTATAAATATCCTCAATATTTCTGAAGATATTTTCATAACTAATCTGATCTGAAATCATTTGTCCCTTCGCGCTATCAGTGTTACATCATATAAGAAACTGTTAGTTTCTATATTCTGTAAACTTTCGAGTTTAAACTATGAATGTTTTTGAAGTAGTGTTGGGAATTGATGCATAAGTTAGTATAATATAATTACACTTGATCAATGTGATTATATTACAGTAAGTCATGATGAGTTTATAAATGGAACATGATGATTCACAGATTATAACGTCATCATGTGTCATGTTACATAACTCTTTCATTCTGATTAACTTCTGAACTTATCAAGAAAATATATTCTTGATAGTTCTATTCTCAGTGATTCTGGTAATTTGACAAATCAAATCGTGCTATTACGTTCTTTCTCGTTTAGAACATTAAGTTCATTCGAAACTCCATACTTACAAATTCTGAACCATTACTCGCTTTACTAGAGGTCGAGAAGAAAATAAAAAGGCAAAGAGCTCCAAAACATAGGGGAAGATATAAAACTCGACAACAACACTGAAATCACAAATCGTGTATATGAATGCTTATAACAATATAAAGACACGAGAAAAATTAGGAATACTATAACTCCAAGAGCGTGGTAGAAGAGAAAACATTCTTCTGGTGGAAGATAGAGAAGAAGAATGATTGTATATATGGTCAATATAATAACAAGAATCAATATTGGATTAAGCATTTCCACAATCTTTTGAAAGTTGAAATTGAGGAAAGTAAGATGAGAAAGGTAACTGTAAGGAAACAAAGAAGGTGAATTTATAGTGAAATATCAGACGTAGCAATCGAGAAAGATTACCACATTTAATTAAATAGGATCCTAATTTTCTTAAATCTCGAAGAATCAGATCTTATAGATTTCCAAGATTTTCTTTTAAATCCCTTGAATTCCGAAATTCAAACGTGACTATGTCATAAGTAAGACAGATCTTAAATTTCTCATTTCACTCTTTTGTGATAGCTTCATTCGTGCACTTCGAATAATTGAATTGATTTATCTATATTACCCATTAATGATAAAACTCTATTCACCAACTCATATTCGTCATGAAAACATTTTTATTGTTAACCATGACAACCACACTCAAATTTCGGGATGAAATTTCTTTAACGGGTAGGTACTGTGACGACCCGGAAATTTCCGACCAAATTTAAACTTAATCTTTATATGTTTTCGATACGATAAGCAGAGTCTATATTGTTGAAATCTTAAAAACTTTGAACTGTGTTTAATAAATTCATTTGACCTTCGACTGTTCTCAATAATTCACGAACAATTAACTGTAAATAAAAATGTGTATGTATGTATATATATATATATATATATATATATATATATATATATATATATATATATATATATATATATATATATATATATATATATATATATATATATATATATATATATATATATATATATATATATATATATATAACTATAAATATAAGTATAAGTATATAATAATTTGAATTGATAAAATACAATTTAATCATTTGAATTAAATATGTAAAATATAGTTAATATAGTAATACTATTATTACTTTCATGATTATTATTATCTTAATCAATATTAGTATTATTAATATCATTATGGTTATTATTATTAGAAAATAATACAATCTATTATTAATATCATCAATAAAATTTGTATTCCTATTAATACAAATCAGTATTTTTAATTGTAATTAATCAATGTTAATATTACTAGTGTGTTTAATTAATTAATAATAATAATTATGAAAATTATAAAAATAATGAAAAGAGTAGGAGATTGTTACAAACACCTTTCTTACAATCTTAGAGGTAATGGATTTAAATATTAATAATATTATTCAATCATTGTATGTTAAAAGATTGAGATCAAGATTTATATTGTGTTTGATAATTAGTATTAGTGAGCTACTCTGTGTTTGTATGTTATCATCCATCGAACCTTTATATCTTAATTTATTTCATGATATCATTTTCTATAGATACATTAGAAATACATATACATGATATAACAAACAAACCCACCACCCCCACTTGCATTCCTTTCTTTCTTTTCTATCGACATCCAAATAACCCATTTTGTTTTTATGCTTTTGAATTCTTTTATGATTGTCAAAACATCAATTTCTTCCTTCTTCTCTCATCTACCTAATGTAAACTCTCTTTACATATATATACATACATAACCATATGTAGATATATAGATTATATACATATATACATATATATATCCACACATTCAAAATCAAACATATCATCTTCATTTTCAACAATCGAACACCGAGAATTCTCACCACTTTTCACCACCTAAATCACCACGGAGAACCACCACTATCATTTTCGATCAAAACCTTACATGTACACCATCTCTAAACCACTGCTTCACTCGATCATTTCTCTCATATTTTCTGCTGCTACTCGTAGCCTATTTCTGTTTGCTACAGCTATACGAAAACCCAAAATACCAGCACCTTTAAACCCTTTAAACCGTCACCACATAGGCCATCACCACCTCCTTTCACCACTATCAAAATACCTCAAAACACTTTCATCATTTGATTGTTGCTGCTAATTCTGACCTCTGCTACAAACGGCCCATTGAACCACCAAACATCATTCTAACAACCTGCAGTTAACTGATGCTGCTACAGCTTTTGCTGCAACCCTGGTAAGACCCACAACAAACCTTTAATTATAGCACACAATAGAATATATATATATATATATATATATATATATATATATATATATATATATATATATATATATATATATATATATATATATATATATATATATATATATATATATATATATATATATGTATGTATATGAAAGATTAAAAGTATGATTAATAGATATATAAGATTTCATTTAAACTACATAAAATGAATGGATACAAATGCCTGATATATTACCTTTACATATGACCCAAAAGTTGTTTGCAAAAGAGATCGTTTCAGAATCCTGAAGTTATTACAGTGACAAAGCCCAAACAACCTTGTTCCAATCACAAACAACCTTGCATATTTTTTTCTATAACACAAATCTCATTTATCATACCATACACTAAAAACAACAAAATTGGCACATAATAAGTCTTAGCACTAATCAACCTATTTTTGAAACACCCCTACCCATATTCTTATTGTAATGAAACAGCAAACGAATTAAAATGAGGTAATCTACAAACTAATCTCATAACCTTACAGTTTGTAAAGACAGATAGTAAAACTCTAATATTATGAATACTTTAACTGATGAAGTATACTCCAAACTAAATTATGATTAATAGGGGAAATCAAAATTTCCATATAAAGTTATTTACCTGTTGACTGATCGGCAATTGGCTATCCTTCCAGATGAATCAATACAGATCATACCTGTTGCATACGAAGGAGACTTGGTGAGCACATCGTGATTCAATCAACACCCTGTAATCGACCATTACCATCAATTTATCTGTTACCTTTGGTACGATTCGATCAAATAAACATTACTACTATTGTTCTCTGTTATTCACTACTACTGCTAATAATAACCAAAACCACAATCAAATTATTGACTATAGCCGACCACTACTAAACCTTTCAAGAACACTATTCAATAATGTTCAGGTTCGATTAAAATAAATAACTAAATAAATAAAATATAGAATATATATTTAGAAGAATGAAGGATATTAAGAAAAAGAAATCGGTAAATCAATTACCTATTCCACCAATTAATGAAACCATCTCTTGATCGAGAAAGATGATTAACGAGGAAGAAGAAGACGGATGACAATTTTAAACGAGGATGATGATGAATCAATGACCTGATATTCATTGATGATTACTGCTCAAGTGATCTGTTAATAATGATGATGATTGTTGTTTGATTGTGCGAAGATGATACCAATTTTTTTCTTTTTTTCTTTCTCTGCGTGCTTCTGCTACACTCGATCTGATTTGGGGGAAAAACCTAACTAACGCGTAAATTTATTAAAGATTAATATTATTACTATTATCATGATTATTATTATTATTATTATTATTATTATTATTATTATTATTATTATTATTATCATTATTATTATTATTATTATTATTATTATTATAATCTTTACAAACTAAAAGACATTTATATAAAAATATATTTTTACATCTATATTAATATTAGGTACTATTTTGTTCTAATAAAATGTTATTGTAATTATGTTACAAATAATATATAAATATATTTTTTAAGTTAAATCATATATATAAATATCAATTCTAATACATTTTAAACATTTATATATAATAACATATATTATAGCCTAATTAAAATACTTTAATAGGAATCTGTTATATATAAATATTAAATATTAATTTATTTACCAAAATAACATATAAATTATGAATATAAGAAGTATATTAATAATATTAATATAAACTTGTTAATTGTTATTATATGTTTTAATATATATATATATATATATATATATATATATATATATATATATATATATATATATATATATATATATAACTAGTATAGGTTCGTGAATCCGAGGCCAACCCTGCATTGTTCAATGTTGGCATATGTATTTTTACTACAAAATACAGTATTGTGAGTTTCATTTGCCTTTTTACCCTTTATATTTTTGGGCTGAGAATACATGCGCAAATTTTATAAATGTTTTACAAAATACACGCAAGTAATCGAAACTACATTATATGGTTGAATGATCGAAGCCGAATATGCCCCTTTTTTCTTGGTAACCTAAGAATTAGTAAACCGATCTACTAATTGACGCGAATCCTAAATATAGATCTATTGGGCCTAACGAACCCCATCCAAAGTACCGAATGCTTTAGTACTTCGATGTTGTTTTTATCATGTCCGAAGGATTTTTCGGAATGATAGGGGATATTCTTATATGCATCTTGTTAATGTCGGTTACCAGGTGTTCACCATATGAATAATTTTTGTCTCTATGCATGGGACGTATATTTATGAGAACTGGAAATGAAATTCTTGTGGTCTATTAAAATGATGAAAATGAATGTTTATGATAAACTAATGAACTCACCAACCTTTTGGTTGACACTTTAAAGCATGTTTATTCTCAGGTATGAAAGAAATCTTCCGCTGTGCATTTGCTCATTTTAGAGATATTACTTGGTGTCCTTCATGGCATATTTTAAAAGACGTAGCATTCGAGTCGTTGAATTCATCAAGATTATTATTAAGTCAATTATAATTGGATATATTATGAAATGGTATCCATGCCGTCAACTTTTGATGTAATGAAAGTTTGTCTTTTAAAAACGAATGCAATGCTTGTAAAATGTATCATATAGAGGTCAAGTACCTCGTGATGTAATCAACTATTGAGAATCGTTTATAATGTATATGAACAGGTCCTTTCACATGCCATTCTTTATTATCAAACTTTTGACTGTTAAGGCAGTCTTCAGTTTTCACTGCTTCATCAGCTTTTTCAAAACTCAGAAAACTGATTCATAAGCTAAAGCGCTTTTCAGAATTTCAGAATAGAAGATCATAATTCTAAGAGATAAATATTATATGTATAGATATAACTGTTGATGTAGAAACACTGCGAGATTTGAAATACTGAATGCTAATTCCCGGTAGTTGGTATGGCAATTATTGTTACAAGATGTAGATGAGTACATGATAGAGTTTCAATGAATATAATGATTTTTTGAAAAGTCAAAGATCAATGAAGTTGTTGGTAAATTTACTGCTAATGTGGCAGAATATAAAAGGTTCTCCGGTAATAATGATGGAAAGGGTAATCGTATATATCAGGATTATAATAGAGTTACTCTGGCGGAAAAGTCGAAGTTGTCTTGTTGGAGTTGTGACAAAATTTGCTACTTTGAAAGGGATTACCAAGTTATTTTGGATAATAATAATACTTACAGGATCTGATACGGATTCGTGTTAACCTTTTTCTTAGTTTCTGAGAGTTTTCCAGGTGCATAATTATTGCTTAAATCTTTCTTCTCGTAGATGAAGTGTGGTTGGTTCATCCTCTCGATTGAGGTGTTTTCAAGAATCATGAAAGGTTTGAACGCAGATTGTAATCGTCAAGATACAAATGAGGTTTAAGATGAAGTTAAGTGGCAAACTTGAAGAAATGTTTAGTTTCATATGTTAACATAATCAATATTTTAATTCATTTTAATTGTCCAATGTTGGTAGTCTACAGTTAGTAGTCCACAGTTAGTAATTCAATAATTCATATATATAATATTCGAATTAATTAATACGTATCGTGACCCACTGTATACATGTCTCAGACTCGATCACAACTCAAAGTATATATATTATTGTAGAATCAACCTTAACTCTGTATAGCTAACTCGAACATTACTGCATATAGAGTGTCTATGGTTATTCTAAAAATTTATATAGATGCGTAGATATGATATGTCAAAACCTTGTATACGTGTCCCGATATTTAAAGTGCATAAAATAAATAACAGAAATTAAATGACGATAAATAAAATTGCGAGAATTAAAACTGCGATAATTAAATTGCGATAAATAAAATGTAATAAGGAATTAACAGTTAGCTAGGAACAGTTAGCTATGATTTTGTTAGCGTGGATTCTTAACAAAATTTCTCATAGTTAATTTGTTTGTTTCTAACAAATTTTATTTTGTCCAATGTTTTCTTCATTATGCCACTTGTTGGATTCTGATATGTCAAAACCCAAATATGAAATTGAATAAAAATGGTTATTATGTGGTGAACGGATACGTATATCTGTGGATGTAAGTAGGATAGTAAATGACTGTTGAATCATATTCAAAGAATGTACAGTGTAACTTATTAATGTGAAATCTAAATATTCCTCGGGTATTACCTACCCGTTAAAATATTTTCACCATTAACAGTTTGTACAAAAGAATTTTTAATTACAATCTTTATGAAAACATATATACATATATATTTTCTTCAGATGTAATCATGGATTTAATGAGTTAATATAGTATTAAACTCATTTGGTTTACCATCAAAACTAAAATACATAATCTCTAAAACATTAGAGATTATATAATCGCCATGAAGAACGGAGATAATTGATGTAGAATGATACGTAGAACGATGATTATACTCGAGGTACAGAATGAGATGTTGAGGCATGGATTGTTGATGGTACTGGTGCTGTTACTGATGGTACTGTTGGTGCCGGTGATGTTGTTGAAGCTGGTAAATTTTGCACCATATTCTCCAAATTGATTACTCGAGCGCGAAGCTCGTTGACTTCTTCCATTATTCCGAAATGATTGTCGGTCGGAACGAGCGGATGAGTAAGATCCAGAATTTGAGATATTATATAATCATGACGAGATACTCTGGAAATGAGAGAGAAAATGGTATTACGAATAGGTTCGCCGGTAAGTGCTTCAGGTTCTTCGCCAAGAAGTGAATTCGGTTGGTGGAAGGGATCGCCTTTTTTGCGTCTCTATTGATTAAGTCGACTACGTACCCATCAGATGAATTAGGGATGACTGATTGGTTGATTCATTCTGGTGATGCTACTTCCAAAGCTTAGGTAAACATCCATGTCGGAATAGCTGTCGGGTTCCGAAGAACTTGAACTAGTGACGAGTTCCATTTCATAAGATTGAGTAAAGGATTTTTCGATATGAATGACTTCCGGCTATCAGATGGTATTCTAATTACATAGAATATCCATATATATAGAGCAAAAGATTTTGTAGATTACGGAGGGATTTTCAGAATATGTCGGGCAAAGTTTACAGTAACAGATACGCTAAGATATGAATTAACAGATACGCTAAGATACGAATATTATCTATACACTATTCATGCAATCAATGCAGTAAGATGTGTCTAGACTTTAAGGATGATAAGCAGGTAATTTTCGACACGAAATGATAAGAAAAACTTTTGACATGCAGACACGGTCGAAGTCCAGACTCACTAATGCATCTAAACAACTATCAGTTAGACACGCTAATGCAAGACCTGGTTCGCTAAGACCACCGCACTAATACCAACTTTAACGACCCGTCCTAATCCATCTAGACGAATACATTACATTTGGTTACATCGCGAGGTACTTGACCTCTATATGATACATTTTTACAAACATTGCATTCGTTTTTAAAAGATAAACTTTCATTACATCGAAAGTTAACAGGCATGCATACCATTTCATATTTTATCAACTATCAATGACTTAATAATAATCTTGTTGAACTCAACGACTCGAATGCAACATCTTTTGAAATATGTCACTAATGACTCCACGTAATATCTTTAAAATGAGCAAATGCACAGCGGAAGATTTCTTTCATACCTGAGAATAAATATGCTTAAAAGTGTCAACCAAAAGGTTGGTGAGTTCATTAGTTTATCATAATCCATCAATTCCATATTTTTAATAGACCACAAGATTTTCATTTCCATTTCATAAATATACGTCCCATACATAGAGACAAAAATTATTCATATGGATTGAACACCTGGTAATCGACCTTAATAAGATGCATATAGAATATCCCCATCATTGCGGGACTCCCTTCGGACATGATAAAATCGAAGTACTAAAGCAGTTCAAATTCTCTGACTGGGGCTTATTAGTGCCCATAGACCTATCTTTAGGATTCGCGTCAATTATGGTATCTGTTCCCTAATTCTTAGATTACCAGACTAAAAAGAGGCATATTCGATTCGATAATCCAACCATAGAATGTAGTTTCGATTACTTGTGTCTATTTCGTAAAACATTTATAAAAGCAGCGCATGTATTCTCAGTCCCAAAATATATATTGCAAAAGCATTTAAAAAGGGAGCAAATGAAACTCACAATACGATATTTTGTAGTAAAAATATGCATACGACGGAACTGAACAAGTACAGGGTTGGCCTCGGATTCACGAACCTATATCAAGTATAAATATTAACACGTATAATTGTAAGCGAACAGATTTATTTATTATTAGTGATTTAAATGTTATCTTAATAAATTATATGTTTCGTTAATAACTTAATAAATATTTAATATTAAAATTTTAATTTAGTGTTGTTAAATATATTTTTATATAATTAATTTTTATTGTAATAATGATAATAATACTTATAGTAATGTTGATAATAATAATATAGTTATAATAATAATAAAAAAATGGTAATAGTAATAATAAAAATGATAATAATAATAATAATGTTTAAATAATAATATTAATGTTTAAAATAATGATAATAATAATAATTATAGTATTCCTAAATTTAATGATAATAGTAATATTCATAAAATTAATAGTAAAATAATAATAATAATAATAATAATAATAATAATAATAATAATAATAATAATAATAATAATAATAATAATAATAATAATAATAATAATAATAATAATAATAATAATAATAACTTTACTAAAAATGATAATTTTAATAATAACGAATACAAATAATAATAACTATAAAAATAATGATTTTACTAATAATTATACTAATATTTATATTATTAACTATAATGATAATAATACTAGTAATAATAATACTAATACTTATGATAATAATTTTTAAAATAATAATACTAATAACGATAATCATATTAATAATAAGGATAATACTAATAATGATAATACTAATAATGATAATACTAATAATGATATTATTAGTAATAATAATACTAATAATGTTTAATTAATTATAATACTAATAATAATAATAATAATAATAATAATAATAATAATAATAATAATAATAATAATAATAATTATTATTATTATTATTATTATTATTATTATTATTATTATTATTATTATTATTATTATTATTATTATTATTATTATCTTTATACCTCATATGTATATTAATGGCGGCTCCCTAAAAATAGATCGAGGTAACAAACAAACAAAAATGCAGAGGGAAAAAGTATCATCCCTAATCATTGATCAACAATCATCATCATCATCATCATCATCATCATCCACAGATTAATCAAAAGGCAATCATCGATGCATATCAGTCAATCGATTGTCATCATCCCCGTTCAACTTCATCATCAGACTTCTTCTTCATCGTTAATCATCATCCTTCTTTAATCAATTAAGTAATCGGTTCACCAATTGATCAGGTAAGAAATCAATTCATTGAAATTCCCTGAATTTCTTTAATCCCTCTAATTTTCTGTATTCTTATTTGATCGATCAAGAGTAGTAATTGAAGATATTCTTGGTGGGTTTGATGATGGGAATAAAAAAAATGATGAGAGTTGGTAGTGTTCGAATGGTGTTAATTGATCTCAGATAACAACAATTCAGGTAACAGTTACAAGTCTATCAGGTTTGTGTTGATAGCGGTTTATGTAATACTGCAACTGAGTTTCGGTTTTTAGGACAGGAAGCAAAGATAGCATCTGCTCATGATGAGTTGGTATTGTTAATCTTCAAATAGTAGCAACAACAAGGAGTGATCGAGTATTGTGCAGTTTAGGGTGGCTATTTGGGTGGTTCACGATGGTGGTTTCAATCAGAAAAAAATGAAGGCGGTTTGTAGATTTTGTGAATTTCAACCGAATAAGAATAGTTTGCAGTGGTAGCTTTGGTTGTCCGATGGTGGTGATTTGGTGGTGATCATGGTGATGGTTGTCCAACAAAACAGAGTTAGAGGTGGTTTGTTGTATCGGCTGTAAACAGAAAACAGAAACTGCAGGCCGCAGCAGTAAAAAGAAACGAACACAGACTTGTGATGGTTCGATGATGGGTTGGTTGGGAAGGGAAGTTGAGTAGTAGAGGTGAGAAGAGATGGTTTGTAGTGGTAGTGAGACACAGGTGGTGATGGAGATCAGAACAGAAGTATACGGAAACGAAGTAGTAGCTAACTCGACTATAGTCTCAGTTCGTAATGGTGAACATGTGAAGACTGGTTTTTCGTGGGTTTAGATGTCAAAAGGTAATAGTAGAAAGAAGTGTTTGAAGGAGGTTCATTGATTGTTCTCTAACCGTAGCAAATAACACAAGAAGGGTTGCTCGAATTAAAAGAATATAGCATCAGCCGAAAGTTGAAGGGTGTGGTTTTAGTGGTGGGGATGGTGGTTCGTGGATGTTAAGTGGTGGTGTTCTATCGTACCGAATCAATTAAGTAGCAGCAACCTTAAAGTGGTTTGGTATTGTGGTGATCAAGAAATGGGAATAAAAGAAAGATTGGTGATTTCGGGTTGAGTTTCCCCGGTTGTAATGGGGTTGATCAATGAAGTGATGAATATGATAGATTTCATACATTAGGCTGTGAGTATGTCTATATTTATTTAGATATGATTGAAATCAAAAATAGTTTATATCAAATGAATTACTCTCACTTGTTAAAAGTACTCATTATTTAATTAAGAAAAACGTCTCTCTCATAAAGTATAGGAAATTTGTTGGAACACAGTCCCTACCAACTCACAAATATTATTTGAGCAATATGAAAATTAAATCACGGCTACACTGAGTTACTATTATTGTTTGATTTGCAAAATAAGATAGGGAGCAATTAGAAATAGTTTAAGAACAAAAATAGTAGTTGGGGTCTGTTGCTTTCTATCACGAAGGAAGAAAGGCAATAGAGAAAAAGGAAAGAAGACTAAAGTGTTGGTTCATTGTATGTTAAATTACATACAAAGAGATCAATTAGATGTCATGGAATGTAATATAATTAAGAAAATGGATACACTAAAATCTCAAATTTTTGTTGTTGCAAGTTGGTGCAGTAGGGTGCAAGCTTTTGATCATAAAGGTTGGTAATAATACAAATAAAGTAATGATTATAATATAAAACAGTAGTAAAAACGTGTGATACTACAATAATTATACGTCTATATTTTATTCTAATTGCCGACAGTTTTAGCGGGGTGTTATATCGTGCTCCGTTGAATAATCAGTGTCGGACAAAAGTCTTCAGGAAAATCCCAAGCAAAAATACTAATTGTTTAAATTTAACAAATAGCTCGTAAATATATATTTAATAACCCTATAATTTATATAACTCATTTCCGGATCACCGTTTATTTTAAAATTACATAAATTTGAATTTAACTTGCTTAATATCCATCGAAATATCAAACGAGTATTACAATTATTTAATATTAATTTTTAATATACTTTATTTATATATATATATTTTAAATAATAATTATTATAATATCTTATTTTTAATTTATTAATCTTTTTAATAACAACAATATATAATGCTTCAAATTATATTTCGAATTATTATTTATATATACATACACACATATCTATTTACAATTAATTGTTCGTGAATCGTCGAGAGCAGTCGAAGGTCAATTGAATATATGAACATCGTTTCAAAATTTTCTAGACTCAACATTACATACTTTTCTTATCGTATCGAAATCATATAAAGATTAAGTTTAAATTTAGTCGGAAATTCCCGGGTCGTCACATAACGGGTTGGGTCGTTACAACCTAGGTATCAACTATGCAAAAAATAAAGTTTAGGTTTTGTCATGAAAAAAGTATATAAACCACATGTACCAATGGCGTAATTTTTTCTATATCTTATCTATCTTTAAGGCGACACAAATGGTAACTAACAATCTTTTTTCAAAGGTTTAGATTAACAAGAATACCCAAATTTTTCGTTTCCTATGAAAACCCATCAAATTTACCCTATAAGAGATGGATGCTTGTGAAATACTTCTCCCGAATATTCCATATGAGACAGGACGGAGATTAATATCACTGTGACAAGAGGCAATAATATCACTCACGCCGAAGCGCGCCAATAGTAATTAAAATATTGAATCATGTTTTTATTTGTTTTATCTTATTTTTTGCGAAAAAATTGATAACATTAACGAATTCGAAGATCAACAAGTACAACCGATACACATGGAATCCAAGCCGAGGCTAACAAGCGACAAAAGACGCACCCAAAGGAACAACTATGCAAAGAAACAACTATGTCTAAAACACCAACAAAGGAAGCTTACATACCATTTGCAGTAAACAAAGAAAATAACAAACTAGCGTCGGGTGAACAACGACGAAAGGTTTATGTTTGGCCGGAAAAACACTTTGTCGACGGAACGAAAAGGCATCAAAAGAAGCAGGTGGCTCGACGACGGGATAAGGCTAACAAACACTCAAACGCCATTTCCACCACGAGAACAATGGTGGAAGAGTGGCCAAGGCTCCCGAAATAACCTCTATTGTTGCCGGAGACATCACAACCTAGGTTCACAGGGAAAAAAGAAAAGGGAAAGAAAATTTCAAGCCATTGGTGAGATGCCGGCGGCCCGAGAAAGGGAGGAGACTTACCAGTAACAAAACTGGAGAAGAACGGAGGAGTCGGTGGAGAGGAAGAGATAAAGGTGGAGGGGTTTAAGGGTTCAATAACGAGAGAAAAAACGATATATGACAATAGCTATGTAAGATCGCATACAATCTTGAATTTGAGAAACACCGTTTTAAGTTTTTAGAAAGTAAAGTTATTCCCTACTTAGCCCTCCATAGATGAGACCTTTCGGTAGAACCGTCTGATTCCTATAAAGTTAAACATCAACTTGTTGCGGATGTTGAAAAACCAGACAGTAGTGTACTTATTTTTGAAGACGTTTTGGTTTTATCTTTCGTATGGGTCTTTAATAGGTTGTGTTAGCGTAGTAGTACTTGGTTAGATTAGGTTAGTAACCCGACTCATACTAAAATATACGTTCATATGCATATGTTTCTCATATGCATATGTTTCTCATATGCATATGTTTCACTTATGCATATGTTTCTCATATATTATATAGTGACAACTTTTATTCACATTCCGAGATATATGAGAAAGATATGCATATGAACGTATATTTACGTCAAGATAATTTTAGACATGTAAACCCATTACTATTCAAGATAATTTTAGACATTTAAACCCATTACTCCATTAGCATGGCCTTTAAATACAAGGAATTCATTCATGTTTATTGGTTTAAAGCATAAAAAGTTAATTAATTGGAACAATTAATCATTTTAAAGATGAGATCAAACGTTTTATATTGGCCATACCAAATCCCAGTATTATTTCGTGTTTCTCAATCTACAATAACTTGGGAAATATGATACTGCTATATAGTTATTATTATTATAATTATTTAACAACTTAACCTACTAATTGATTTGAGTCAAAACTTGATTGTCAAATAGTAAACCATCAAAAACTGAAAGTGCAGTTGCATCAACACCATAATCATCTCCAACCATCCCCATTTCAAACATTTCTATAGGAAGAGACGTTGAGTTGAAATCGCTAAAAATATCCGAATTGCTATTGGGTTCGTTTCCTGACGCTGGCTGCTGAGGTGACAAACCGGACGGGTCAGTCAAGTCGGTCCACTGCAGTCCTGCAGATAACGGCTCATGAATCATGCTGTTAGTCCATGATGATAGTGGCTCAGTAAAGCTAGATGCATTGGTCCAGTCAGACCCCAGTACTGATGATGGCTGCTGCTGAGACAGTTTGGCTTGCATTGGTTCATCAACACCTAAAACAGCAGCTAAAGAAGACAGTTGACTAAAATTGTCATTTCCCATTTCTTGAAAAGGTAGTTGATGAAACGATGATGCTGACATGGATTGGATAGTAGTCGTATTCTCACAAGAACCGTTTTCCCCAAACAAGACCGATTTCCCATCGCGGGTCAATCTAAATCCGGAAAATGTTGCATTTGACTGCACTTTATTGTCACCGATACTTAAAAGAACGCTTTTCTTTTGGTCGCCATAAACCCTAAAGTTATGGTCGGGTTTTAACCGAATAGTGTGTAGAAGAGATGTATAGCTATCTTGAGGAAGTATGGATCTTGATTTGTAAGTGTTAGTATTAAAGTGGTTTATAGTAGTAGTTTTTCTTGATCCCATATTAAAAGGGCTCCAATGGGATTGTTGAAAATTTTGTAAGGTGTTGAAACCAAAATGGTCATTCATATCATATGAAGAACCTGTAAATCCTTCTTGAGCTCGTTTCATGCAGAGTCGATACTTCTGCAAATTTTTAACGAATTCGTCAATATATATACAAACGTATAACAAAAGAAAGAAGACGAAAGCAATAATAACGGATAAGGTTTTCCCTATTCAGACTGAGTTGGAGTTTCAAAAAGAAAATTGATAATTAAGATGAGTGTAGTTAGTTTTTAATTTTAAGTAACATTTTTTATTTTAAATTTTCAAGTTACAATAGTGAGAACCCACAATACTTTAGAGTTTATGTTGTTTAGTTGTTTAAAGACAGCATGGTATTGATACATATTAATTAGTTTCTAAAATGCTAATTACTCTATCAATGACTTCAAATCTCTAAGTTTAATGACTATTAAATGAGTATATTTTAAGATTGTAGTATAATTGGTAAACATGATCCTCCTAATTACTCTCATTTACTGGTTTTAATTGCTCGCATGAAGTAATCACTATAGAACATAGAACATGCTTTATCAAAAAAAGATATGAAAATGAAAATAAAATACACCAAAAAGTGAAATTTTAAAAGTTAAAAAACATCAAACCTGCAAATGACTGGCCACATTTTCTCTTGTTAATCCTGGAACATTCATCAGCTCAACTATCTTCTTTGGAAAAGCCTCTGAAACCGAAAAAAAAAAAAAAAAAATGATTATATTTCAATCAAAATATATGATTATTGCTATATCTATGACAACCAAATAAGTAAGTATTTAACTTTTTATGATCACTAAAAGAAACAGATCAAGAATATATGATCTTACTATCATGCCCCAACTGAGCAACGGCGTCTAAGAACTTTTGATGCATCTCCGGGTTCCACACAACCCTTGATTTCTTTTGGACATTTCCATTTTGTTCATCATTTTCTCGCCTTCTTTTACTTCCTGTATTCTGTGCACGAACTAAATTCCTCGATACTTTATTTTTTTCTCGTGCCATTGCAGTTGCCCAAAGATTATTCATTTCATTCACACTCAAAGATTTCATAAAATATATCGTTACGCCATTATTACCACATTTTGAAAAATTATTTATATCATCAACATCAGGGGACATTACTGCATCACATAATCAAATGAATTATTTACATCTTGATTACAGTCCTCTATTTGTTTTTTTTTTTTTTAATATATACTTTGGTGTATGGACTCAAAATATAAAAATGGAACTTACAAATGATTTGCAGATTGAGTTTACTTTCTATATGTTCAATAATTCCATATTTGCTTGCGTATGTTCTGTGAACATTTGTCAATATAAATTCTATGGCATCTGTTTTCTCATTGATTATATTCAGTGCATCGATGTCTGTATCGTAACTAAAAGCTGTAATAACATATACGATTATAATTACTGTAATCGCCATTAAAGTATACAAGTTTTTTTTTTTTTTTTTTTTTTTTTTTTTTTATATAATGAATCACACAAGAAACAGGTGATTAATAAACATCAAGTTAATTTAGGTACCTTCATAACGACAATGGTGAAGCATATCATTAACAATATTGCGACAAACACAATCATCATTCGCTAGCAAAATGCATATATCTTTGACTCGAACGGATTGTGTGTGTCTTCCAAGTAAATTTGTTGAGCTCATTTTGTTTATCGACAACGAGAAAATAAAACAAGAATTACATTAACTTAAAGCTAAGGTAGAAGAGGGCATGTCTGAAGATTAGAAAGACATGATCATCAAAATTTGTTTCCTTTGAGTGCTTATATATACACATAATAAGGTGGTTTCTCATGCATTATATTAGAGGTGGGTCCAACATTTATATTAAGAGTAATTATGATTATGGAATAGCAAGAGAATTAACCACGTGATTAGTATATCTATATCTAAATAATGACAAATAACATAGACACATATCTTATATAAACCGGTTAGGTAACGTGTATTTCTGAATAAAAAATATTTAATCATTTTTTTCGAGTAGCTTGAATCGAGAAACTTAATTGATTTACATGCTTAGTTTTACTCTTCTGTCCCATAAGTAATAGTACAAACTAAGTTTAACTACACTGATAGTTTATAGGATTATTGAATAACTTGTATAATTTCCAAAATGCCTTCAAGGTGACAAAAAGGGACTCTTTGGACCGGAAATGAGTGTTATATATATATATATATATATATATATATATATATATATATATATATATATATATATATATATATATATATATATTGGAAAGAAAACATATAGTTCATTGAAATTGGATATCCAGCAAAGCGAAATGTTGCAATAACTATGAAATAGGAGTCAAACTAGTAACGTCAAACCAATAAAGTCAAAATATCAACTAAGATAGTAATGTTAAGGGCAAATAATATAAGTGTCTAAAATTACCCATCAAGATAATATGACTTTTCTCTGATGCCCTAAAAAGATTATGTATTTTAATTCATTCCTAAAGGTGTGTTTGACAACGCAACTTATTGAAGCTTTTGGGAGGTTAAACTTATTTTCTTCATAAATTTAAGCTAGTAGTATCGTTTGAGTAATAGAAGTTCCAGAGCTTATGAATAAAATAAGCTATGAAAAGAGAAGCTAGTTGAACTAGCTTATAAAAATAAGCTCCTAGGCTTCCTAGCTTATGAAGTTAAAAATCACATATCTGACCCTTATTTAATTATCTATCATATATATCATATATGTTGTTATCCATTTTAGTCATTTTACAACAATAAGCTTTAGCTCCAGCTACTTTTCACCAAACACTTGTTAAAAAATAAACTCTGGCTTCCAACTTTAAAAATAAGCTCCAGCTACCAGCTCCAGCTAGTAATGCCATACACACCCTTAAAGGAATTATTATTTTAAAAAGTGTGAAATTAGATTTATATTGTCCAACTTATTAACGACCGATAGTTAAATTTAGCAAGAGAAATATTACAATAACTATGAAATAGGAGTCAAACTAATAACATCAAGCCAATAAAGTCACAATATCAACTAGATACTAATTTTAAAAGCAAATGACTCAAAAGGGTAACATAAGTGTTTAAAATTACCATTCAAGATACTATAGGGGCGTTTGGTTCGTGGGATTTGTGGGATTTGGAGGAATTTGCATTTCAAATCCCATGAAATCTCATGTTTGGTTGGAGGATTTGGTTCGTGGGATTTGCATTTCAAATCCCTTAAAATCCCATAGATGAAGGATTTGAAAATCCTTTGTATACATGAAGGATTTGAAATCCCATGTTCTATGATTTTACGTTTACGATTTATGTTTCACGTTCACGCTTCGGGTCGCATTTCGGGTTTGCGTTTCGGGTTCGCTTTTCGGGTTCGCATTTTGGGTTCGCTTTTCGGGTTCCCGTTTTGGGTTCGCGTTTCGGGTTCTCGTTTCAGGTTACATTTCGGGTTCGAGTTTCGGGTTTGAGTTTCGGGTTTGAGTTTCGGGTTCACGTTTCGGGTTCACATTTCGGATACGTGATTCGGGCTCGCGTTTCGGGTTAGCGTTTCGGGTTCGCATTTCGGGTTTGAGTTTCGGGTTCACATTTCGGATAAGTGATTCGGGCTCGCGTTTCAGGTTCGCGTTTCGGGTTCGCGTTTCGGGTTAGCGTTTTGGGTTCGCATTTCGTTGTCCATTTCGGGTTCGCATATCACGGTCGCATTCTCGTTTTGGATTCTCGTTTCGATTTCGGGTTTTTGTTTTGCGATCGCGTTCCCGTTTCGGGTTCGCATTACAAATTATGAGATTTAAAAACCTCGAACCAAACAGAAGATTAGATTTCAAATCCCAGAATTTTAAATATTGTGGGATTTCAAATCACATGGGATTTCAAATCCTGGGCATTGAAATCCTTGAACCAAACGCCCCCTATGACTTTTCTCTGATATCCTAAAAGGATTATATATCTTTATTCATTCCAAATTTTTTTTTATTATCTTATAAAATGTAAAATTGGAGTAATATTTTTCAACTTATTAACGACTGATAGTTGAATTGCGTTAACTGCTCACATTTCGACAAACTTTGTTACATGGATGGTCCCTTAAATTAAAAAAATTTAAAATAGGAAAAATATAACTCTAAAATAATAATAAAAAACAAAAGAAATGAAAAAACAAAAAAAGTAAAAGAAGAAAAAAATAAAATAAAATAAAAATTACTTCTAAGATTAGTGTCATCACCTCCAACACTATCGCCCTCATCTCCGTCCTTGAGGACACAAAGGCACCCCTTACCGGCCGTTAGTCACTTCCCCTTATGTTCGTGCTTTAGTTCTTGAAGACGAGAAATATAAACATATATTAATTTAATTTTAGCTTTAATATATATATATATATATATATATATATATATATATATATATATATATATCTTACTACTACAAGAACTATTTTTTCACGAGCATTCTCAATGAGTGACACGTGTAGGCTCCTCACTCGACCAAACAATCCTTCTCAATTTGTTACTTACGGAAAAAAAATGTCAAACACCTACCTACTTGTATGCTTGTTATGAATAGACACGTGCCTTAAACACTGATGGATCACTGACTTCTTATTCGACCAACAACATGAAACTTACCACCATCATCTTTCTTTCAATCCTTAGTTAGCTGCCACGTTTTGTCTTCTCACAAGGCAGGTAGCTGTGTGTATTGTTTACATCTTCAAAGGTGAGTAATTTCCTTATCTGCCTCTAGATCCAAAAATCATCTTCCAACTTTTGCAAAGAAAAAACCAACAACAAAAAAGGTTTATCTTCTTTGATTTATACACACAACCACAATTCTTATAAAAGATCATCATCTCACACCTGTGTTTCTGTTATGCCACGTAATGCTTCATGATTCATATGGTCCTTCTACAATTTTTGCCTAATTGATATAGAGCTTTTCACTATTGTTTTGACGGACGACGAAGCTGAATTGCCGTCTCTCTTTCAACCATAGGTTTGTTAGGTGCGTTCTTCAATTAAACACTTTATCATCCATCCGCCTTTGTTTAATATTTTCCCGACATGACGATTTATAGATTTTGATAATAAACCCTTCTTTTTAAAGTGTTTTGGTGCATATAATATTTGATCACCTATTGAAGGTCTTGAAGGCCTTGAAGGCGGTGCTTAGTGCTTATGAAGACGTTTTAAGGTAAGCATCAATAGCTGACATAATTTTAAGAAATTAGTGTTTATTTTTGGTGCTCACCAACTGTTTGATGTTTTGCCTGTGAGAGTTAAGCGAATGGTTAGCTTTAGATGACATGCTAAGCTCTGCTTTTGAAGTAAATTTCTACTTTAGCTACCTAATAAGTTTACTACTATAGCAAATTAGTTTGGCTTTAGTTCGACACCATTATGGTCTAAGTGTAGTTATAATCGCGACTTATATCATTAAATTATAATATATATTGTTATTTGTTTTATCACTATGTTTTGACAATATACAATTCTTATTGTGATTGAATGGAGCAATCGGGACTATAAAGATCAAAGAGCTATATGGTTTTCCTCTTCGAATCGAATAAGTTGCTTTTTTATATGCATTTCAGCCTTAGAACTTAGCACTTTGTAATCAAGGATGATTAACTTAATATACTGAAGTAATATCACATGTGTATCCTTTCAAAAAAATCATATTAAACTAATAATTGTTCATTTTGATGTTAAGGATCAAGCACTATTAAGTCAGAAGTCGAGAACATCATTTGATTTGAAGAAAACTGGGACGTGCCATACTTTTGACGATTGGATTATTTTTATTACTAACATTAAAGCAATACTTGTGACGTTGTAGAAACACATTTGTCAAGCCCACTTTCAACCTCACTAAGATGGAATGACATCACATCCAATCTGATTCTAATAGTACTTCTTCTCTTCCCTTTACTTTTGTTAATGTTAACATCAAAACCTTTTTTTTTAAGGATTATCATTTATCATTTACTATTCTGCAGGCTCATACACAACTTTTTATTTTTAGATCCCATGAGTGACACGCGACACCTTCTCATCGGCTGACGAAACAATATCAGTCATTTGAATCGGGTGTTCGTTCATCTTATTCACGTGCCCGTGCTATGTGGATTAGGAAAAACTCTCCCCGAAACTTATAGCAGCTGCTTTTTGTTTCTTTCATATTAGTTGACACGTCAGCTTCTTCAATTGATAACTCTGTCACCTGTAGCTGTGATTCACCTTCTTTGATGTCCATTTATCTTTTAACGATTTACTTTCAATGACCATTCTTACCCATATCGTTCTTAAGTGCAAATCGTCTGGTCATTTTGATACGTCAACCATTATCATCAACAACACTGACAAATACGATGGTTACGATGGTGATTTAACGATTAAAAGGATCGGAGTGGATGTGAATGTGAAACTACACAATTTATAGGTGTGTTTTTTTCGCTGCAATTTGTTTTTTATGCCTTTTTAAAAAAAAAAAAAAAAAAAAAATTCAGATTCAGTTTTTCCAATTTTCAACTTTATGGAATGCAATTAATGAAAAGAACCAGCCATTTTTTGTGCTAATCTTTTAATAGATACAATTCAGACAGCTCGGCTCAGGTTACTTGTTTTTACAGGTTTCATCTATTGAATTTCATGACTTTATTTGAATTTGTACTCAATGTTGTTTATGGTAATTTCAGGTTTAAAATCGGGTTCATATCACTGATTTTGGTTAGAAATAAATTCGAACCTTCTAGGTTTCTGTGTGTGTGCTTCTTACTAATATGGCTTCTATAATTGCAGTGACATTCGGCTAACCAATAGCAAATATGATGTACAGAATTTTACTTGTTTCAATTATAAGCACCAAGGTTTGTTGGTTTGGGTTTAACTTTTTGATATAATAATTATTTCATTCATGACACTTTAGGCATATATAACTATTCATCTTATACAATACCTATACTAAAACTATCAACAATATTACCATCAAGGTTTTCAACAATTTAAATTGGTAAAAGTGTGGCACGTTATATTTCGTGATCCCGTAGTTGCTTTTTATGGCAGTTGGCTTTAGTGCCAACTATCATCATCTTGTAGCTATTGTCATGTTATTTGATTCAGTATCTCACCTTTGACTCTATTAATTTGCAGCTCTAACTTTGAAAGAGTTTGATTTTTTCGAATACTCCAGTTTACAATTTGTACGTGAAAAGATACATGTTTGTAGATACATATTCAAGTCTTTTTTTGAGGAATTGAATGGGAGCCAAGAAAAGATGAACGAACATGACAGTTGTGGTTTTTTCCCGACCATTCTTTCTGTAATCTTGGTCGATCGTTCAGATGCATTTTTTATAATGTAGTTTCTAAAGATGGAATAAATTATATTTGTTTCTTGCTTTTTTTTTTTTTTTTTTTCTAATCTTTTCTGTTCATCATAGATGTAAGTGATTTACTACAGCCATTCTTGAGCCATTCTTGTTAAGAAAGTTCTTCGGTTAATTCTATTGAGTTGTTACAAAATCGAGCAGTTTCATGTGCCGTGCATTATGCACAGCGAAGACCACACCAGTATATATATATGTATGTATGTATGTATGTATGTATATATATATATATATATATATATATATATATATATATATATATATATATATATATATATATACATATATATATATATATATAACTAATTAATATAGTGGGTGTCAGTTTTATAGGAAGTATATGTTGTAGATGACCCTGATTCAGTTTTCATTTTGTCCTTGGTGGAATTTTGAGGAGATACTAACATACTAAGGATGACAATGATCACTTGATCCGATGGATATTCATCCGATCCACCCATTTCGTAATGAATATAGAAGATTTAAATAGATGAAAAAATCGGATATGGATGTGAATGTGGATGTGAATTATTAGGAGATCAGACCTAGATGAAAATATTACATCCGTTGATATACCCATTAAATATAGATATATGAATATACACTTAATTGTCCATTTGTCCGTAAAAATATATACCATATTTTATCAAAGTGTTAATGAATATATACAACTTGTGAAAATAGGATAACGTGAATATTGTTATAAAAGTCAATATTGGATGCTAATTTTATTATTATTATAGATAGATATTGTATAGTAGATTTTTTTGAGTATAAATATGTGTGTTATGAGTTCATAATTCACACACTTCAAACATATATAAAACACATACTTCTCTCATATTCTCTCTATATACTTATTAGTCTACAGTCAAGAATCAGGCCACTAAAGAACCAGGCCACTAAAGGTAGTTATAAGCCTACTGAATTATAACACGTTATCAGCACGAAGTGCTCCGTATAATCAAGGTTTATCTAAGCAAGCACACGTCACTAATCAAGGTAAGAAATTGTTTAACTTTTATTAACTTCACTAACATTTATATTTATGTTATTTAAGTTATATATGGTCGGTTATACCGCCTGAATTATATTTCTATAATCTAACTTTTATAAACTTCACTAACATTTATATTTATGTTATTTAAGTTATATATGGTCGGTATATACCGCCTGAATTATATTTCTGTAATCTAACTTTTATTAACTTCACTAACATTTATATTTATGTTATTTAAGTTATATATGGTCGGTTATACCGCCTGAATTATATTTTCTGTAATCTAACTCTTATTAACTTCACTAACATTTATATTTATGTTATCTAACATTTATGATTACTTATGCAATTAATCAAAATTTATTTCATGCATACTAATGTTTATTCTTAAATTTATTGTTTATGCATAATATGTTTATTCTCTTAATCTTCGTATTTATACTAAACGTATTTATACTAAATGTATTTTATAGTAATCATATTTATACTAATAAAATTCTTTTATTAAAATTATTTTAATACAACGGCAACATAACGATCGTTAACATTAATTAACGACGTTACAACGGTCATATATACATAATGGTTGTTAACGTCGATTGACGACGTTACAACGACTATATTTTTAAAATATAAATTAAACATCCCCGTTTTCACATTTTCACAAATCAATCTTCATTTTCTCAAATTACTACTCTCCAAATTTTTTTATTAAAAGATGATTAACTCAATGATGATTTTTCCTACTGTATTGGTCATAATAGCTATCATCCTTGTTGCTTGTACACCACTAGATGAACCTATATTCTATCCTTCCCTTATGGTTTTATTATTTGTAATCATACCATTATTCCTTTGTTTGCTACTTATGAATCTAAACTAATTCTAATTTCATGTTGTTATTTGTCTATGGAAAAAAATTGATTATGATTATGATTATGATTTATGTTGTTCATCTTTCTGAAAATAGAAAATGTCAAACTTATCAAAGCTTGAGTTTGATGCCTTAGACGTATCGGGAACAAACTACACATCATGGGTTATGGACGTAGAAATAAATCTTGAATCATTGGGTATTCTAGAAACTTTAAAAGAAAACAATACTTGTTCTGATCAAGATAAATTAAAATCAATTGCTTTTATTCGCAAACATATTGATACCACCTTAAAACATATGTTTCTCACTATCAAAGATCCACATGTTTTATGGGAAAGTATCAAGAGTAGATTCGATAATCAAAAGGAAATATTACTCCCAGCTGCGAGGGAAGAATGGAGAAATCTAAGGTTCCAAGATTTCAAAAAGGTAAGTGAATACAGCTCGGCCATGTTCAAGATCCGTTCAAAGCTTCAATTCTGTGGTCAAGAAATAAGTGATGCTGATATGATGGAGAAAACTTTCTTCACAATGCATTCTGCAAACATAACTGTGCAAGAAAATTTAAGATTGCAGAATTATAAAACTTTTTCCAAACTTCAAACTTATCTCTTAGTTGCAGAAGTTAATAAAGAATTACTGATGAAAAATCAAGAATCTCGTCCTACCGGTGCGCTAGCATTTCCTGAAGCTAATGCTATTAACAATAATAATAATAAAAGAAGAAATGCACATGGACGAGGGCGTGGACAAAGTAGTGGCCATATTGGCCAAAACCATCATCATGGAAATTACCATAACAATAATAAAAATCATAACTATGTTCGAAATCACCCTTATGGTAATGGCCGTGGTGGTGGTCGTGGTCGTGGTGGTCGTGGTCGTGGTGGTCGTGGTCGTGGACAAAGAAATAATAATCCACAAAATTATAAAATCCAAACACCATACAATCCCACAAATCACAATGTTGAAGAAGGCTCTTCAAAGAATGTTGAAGATTCTTATTACCGATGTGGTAAAATTGGCCACTGGTCTAAAAACTGCCGAACAAATCAGCATTCTGTTAATCGGTATCAAGAATCCCTAAAGGGAAAACGAAAAGAAGCAAATCTTGTGGATGACCTTGATACAAAAATCACTGAGCCAACTTGTGACTACTTTAATGAATAAATTTCTAATATCTATATATATAGATATCCTATTATATGTTCCCGTTAAATAAATGGTTGTAGATTTTCAATCTACACCATATCTAGTTTACTACATATTTCCTTATTATGTGCTATCGTTTGTAACATGTTTTGAATGTAATATATTGATGAATTATGTACTCATTATTTGTTTCTCATATTTTTTTTTTTTGAAGTTCATGATCTATATTGCTGGAGTAAAAAAATCAGTCAAATGGTGGAGATATTTGTATTGCAGACAGTGGTGTCACTCACACCATACTCAAATCTAAAAAATATTTCACAGACTTGAAAGCAACGGAAGGAACTATACATACTATATCAGGTCCTGTGAACTTAATAAAAGGAATGAGAAAGGCAAAATTCATGTTACCAAATGGTACGAATTTTCTGATAAATAATGCCTTATTTTCTCCCATGTCAAAGAGAAATTTGTTAAGTTTCTCTGACATATACCAAAATGGATATGATTATCAGTCAGTGACAACAGAAAATGAAAAATATTTAAGTATCACTGATAAGAATCGTGTAATAAAAAAACTACCAAGACTTCATTCTGGTTTACATTATACACATATAAATGTACCTGAAGTAAATGTGGTAGTTAAAGAAAAATCATGTGATCCTGTAATGATCAGTTTGTGGCATGAGAGATTAGGCCACCCAGGATCAACAATGATGAAAAGAATAATACAAAATACACATGGACATCCATTGGCGGATCAAAGGATCCCTCATGATGCACTTATCCCATGTACATCATGCTCACTTGAAAAGTTGATAATAAGACCATCACCTCTTAAGGTTGAAAAAGAATCACCAATGTTTCTTGAAAGAATTCAAGGTGATATATGTGGATCAATTCATCCACCATGTGAACCATTTAGATATTTTATGGTTCTAATATACGCATCTAGTAGATGGTCTCATGTTTGTCTATTATCAAGTCGAAATATGGCATTTGCAAAATTTCTTGCTCAAATTATTAAATTGAGAGCACATTTCCCTGATTATACTATTAAAAGGATGAGACTAGATAATGCCGGTGAGTTTACGTCTCAAGCATTTAATAACTTTTGCATGTCTATTGTGATTATTGTTGAACATCCCGTTGCCCATGTGCATACACAAAATGGTTTAGCTGAATCATTAATTAAACGATTGCAGCTAATAGCTAGACCATTGATAATGCGAACAAAACTCCCAGTATCTGTATGGGGTCATGCAATTTTGCATGCTGCATCATTGATTCGCATTAGACCAAGCGCAAGTCATACATATTCTCCCTTGCAACTTGCTTTTGACCATCAGCCAAATATTTCCCACCTTAGAACATTTGGTTGTGCGGTTTATGTCCCTATCGCACCACCACAACGCACTAAAATGGGTCCTCAAAGAAGGATGGGAATATATGTTGGATATGAAACATCTTCAATAATAAGATATATTGAACCCTTGACGGGTGATGTTTTTACAGCACGTTTTGCTGATTGTCACTTTAATGAAACATTATTCCCTAGATTAGGGGGAGAAATAAAAAATAAAGAAAATGATGTTTCATGGTGTGAACCTCAATTAATGTATCTTGATCCTCGCACAAAAGAATGCGAGACCGAAGTTCAAAAAATAATGCATATGCAAGAACTTGCGAATAAATTGCCTGATGCATTTACAGATACAAAAAGAGTGACTAAATCATATATACCAGCAGCAAATGCTCCAGCTCGAATTGAAATTCCAAAAACTGGCAATAATGTCATTCTTGAGTCTTTACCACGCCAGAAACGTGGGAGACCAATTCGTTCCAAAGATAAAAATCCTCGAAAAAGAAAATCAGCTGATAATGAGGTAAAAGAAAGTGTTCAAGAAGAACTACAAATCAATACTCCTTCTGCAGAGGAGATTGATGATTTCAATACGGAATTTTCAATCAATTATGCACATTCAAAAATATTATGGAACCGAAATGAAATGAAAAATCTTGATGAGATATTTTCATATAATGTTGCATATGACATCATGAATGATGATGATGATTGATGATGTAGCGTGAGGGTACGAAATAGTATTATTTTTACTAGGAAATACTACAAAATATGACACAAGTTTTATTAATTTACGGATGGGATATATCTAAACCTTGCTACAACACTATAGGCAGTGTACCTAATCGTAGAGTAGTGTAGTTTTTAGTAAGTCCGGTTCGTTCCACAGGGAGCTAGTGATTACGTACTATATTTTTATAAAACTATATTTATGTAAATATATATATATATATATAAGTAGTAATATTATTATAAAAGGGGGGTTTTTACCGTTTAATGACCGGTTTGTCGATTTTATATTTTTAAGCGTAAAGATAAATGACAATAATTAAAGTGCGTAAAATAAATAAATGACGATAAATAAAATAACAATAAATAAAATTGCGATAGAATATGAAATAAAAGGATTATGCTTATTTAAACTTCCGTAATCATGATGTTTGACGTGTTGATTTTAATTTATTACCATGGGTTAATTGTCCTTTGTCCTGGTTTATTTGATACGTCTATCTGGTTTTTGTCCATAATAGTCCATCGGTCATAAATATAAAGTGCGAGTATCCTCGTCAAATTACCCTTATACCCGAAGTCAAATATTCCAACTGATTAAGGATTTAAATTGTGACGCAGTTATCACTTCTGTCAACAATTACACCAGTTATCACTGTATGTAATCCACCCCTGTTTTAATTAGTTTATGAATATTAATTCATCCACTTGATCAGAATGAATAATCAATTACCCAACCCAATTGATTAATTAAATGATTATAACAGATTCCATATGAACGTCACTAAATAGGACAACCATAATCATTATTAATTATTAGGTTAATTAATTTGAAGATAGGTTCGACAGACTCCAATGAGTTGTCACTCAATTAGACAATACCCCCCATCTATTAATAGTCAATAGTCCAATTTCCACAAGTGTCGGTCTTTTGCCCAAACCTTAATTATGGTCCAAAGTTCAATAACCCCATCTTAATATTTTAGCCTAACATCACGATTACTTCGGCTCAAATAAGCATAATAATAACTTAGTTACGAGACATTAATTTAAAAAGGAAGAACATAACTTACAATGATTATTTATAGCGTAGCGTTACACGGACAGAGTTCCGACTTAAAACCCGTTAAACATTTGTTACACTACCCCAAAATTATTATTAAACTTAAAATTAAAATTAATATTATAAATATAAATATATATGTTACAAAGAAAGAGAATTGAAAAGGTGTATCTAAATCATCGATTTAGATGGCCTTTTATAGGCAAATGATAAATTGAAATTTTCACTTATGACCCCTGAACTATGCTCAATTAACAACTTTTTAATATTTAATATTATTCTTATTATGAATTATTTAAATATTATATTATATTCTTGTGCATAGTTGACTTGTACTTTCAGATCCGTTGCGTTGAGCGTTGAAAGTTGGTTCATGTGTCGGTTCCGGATTTTCGAACGTCCTTTCGCACAATTTTATATCGTGTACTTTGCGTTTTGTAACTTGTACTCTTGTCGTTTTTAGACGTTCCTCATCAATACTTTGAACCTTTTTTATTGTATCTTGTACTTTTTAGCTTTTTGGACCTTTGCGTCTTCAATTCGTCGTTTTCGCCTTTTGTCTTCGCACTTATTAAATATAAACGAATATTACTTGAAAATGGAACAATTGCAACTAAAATCTTGTCTTTCTTGGGGAATAATGCTATGAAATATATGTTCCTTTTTAGCCTTATCAATATCCCCACACTTGAGCGTTGCTTGTCCTCAAGCAATACAGTCTTGAAATAAAAACATACTAGAATCACTTCTTTATTCTTCACACTTTATACATCAGTGATTTTGATACGGTGTTATAAACAATGATAGTAACGATAGAACCATGGTTAAAGGTGGTTGTGCCATCCACAGTTGCCTCGGGTTTAGGTCAACGACACTTGCAATCAAATAGCCGATTTACTTTCGGTTTCCAAAGCAAAGTGCACATTTGAAAGGCGGTTTGAAGTCCCACATGACTATAAAAATGTAGATCCTTAAGGAAATTGGATCTTTATGAAAACATTTGAACTTTTGAAAATTCAAGCTAGATTTTACCCTAGACAAGTTTTCTGATTTGATCCACCATCGGTGTTGCAAAATATATTTGTGGATCAATATTTTGGCTAAAAACTTTTAGGCTCGTGTAATCCACTGCTATCCCTGTATCGAAAAGCACACATCCAGTTTACTTGTTCCGTATATTACCTTTCGGCAAACTACCGTCCGGTTGTAAAGGAAAGCGATGAACAAGAAACTGTTAAGGCAATGTCTAATGACATGCATTTGTTCATGGTCTAATTACGTGTCGGATGCTAGAACTATCCTTGGTAGGAGCAATAGTAAAGATCATCCTATAATTTTTCGGTCTGGCACAAGGTCCTGTCTCCGACCATGCTATGCAACCACCGTTCTTACGGTTGACACCCGATTTGGTTCAGGTGACCTAATGAATTCCAGGTGAATTCCTAGGATTTTACGTTCAATGGTAATGAACGCATAGAAAATGGGTTTTCAGAAAACAAATCGGTTTGTATTTTTGATCAAAATATTTTCTCGTTCAAGCCCGAGTTTAGATATCATTGAATTCCATGAGTTTGAATTCTCAATCTTTAAGGTCAATCTCAAGGATTGAGTAATATCAGTCTTAAAAGCTGATTTTTAATCTTTTAAGGAGATTATCCTTTCTGGGGATCTGATTCATTAGTATTATCAAGCTAATTTGCACGGTGCCCCCCCATTGTACGAGATAAATCCTTCTCATGGTTAGGATAAATCTGACCACTTGGCGACCCTGTTTGATGCTGAGGTCCATGGATTTCCTGCTGATTTTAGAGATGACTTTTCTAGATTTTTCGTCAACCTACAGCTGGTCTGGACGACAACTTCTTGACCTAAATCAAGAAGCGCGTGTCTTTTTCGGAAGACTTTACTTCCTTCTAATGATGGAATTGATTCATCGTGTAGATCCATCTCTTCTTTTCTTTCATCGGGTAAAACAGTTGATTATCGTCCAAAACAAAAGTATTTTCAATTGTTTGTACAAAAATATGTGATATATTTTGAATAACTTGGTAGAGTTTTCACACACTTGGCTTTTATTTATATTTTTCTTTGCCTTTTTCTCCTCTATTCCATTCTTAAATGAATTCTAACATTTTGGTTGTTTCTCAATTTATGTCCTTTCCGAGGTAACGATAATTTCGGCATTAACACCTAGTTTTCATCGTTCATAAATATGTATAAACATGATTTTGACTTCATTTAATTGAAAATTTTTCAAATTTTTACAAAATTTGGCAAATAAACCAAGTATAAACCCGAGAGAATTTATAACCCTTCCCCACACTTGAGATCATGCAATGCCCTCATTTGCATGAAATCAGACTATAATTATAAATTCATGAGGGTGATTAGTGTAGAAAAGTGATTAAAAATACCGAATTTGTAATTACAAAGCTCGTTGAATGATTGATGGTGCCTCATCGTTCATTCCTTCATTTGTTATATCACATTTGTTGTTTTGTGTCTTGTCGTCAAAATTAGTACCTTTTGCTGAACTTAATGACAGTCTTTGAAAGTGCGCTGTTTTACCCTATTTTGTACATAACATAGAACACAAACATATATATACATATTTTTGAAGTTTGGTATATAACCCCACGTTCAAAAATGTATAAAATCTAAAATCTTTTTAGCATACTTTAGATCAATAAAATTAAAAATAATGATAACAAAATTTGTCGCCCCGTCCTCGGGTAAAGCAATTTCGGCTCTATGACCTAGTCTTCAACTTACGACGAATTTTATAAATCATTTTTTTTTTCAACTTAATGAAATAAAGTAAATTTTGTTTTTAAAAAACACACAAAACTTAAATTTAAAAAGCATATTAATTTCATATAAAACCTACAAAGCAAAAATTCAGAATGGAGGGAGAAAACTAGTTCTTTAGTGTCTGCTAGTGGAAAAGACCAATCGGATTCCATTCTCGGAACTACACGAGAACAGAACAACTAATTCTAAATAACATTTTCTTTTAGAACATTTGAATCTCCCCACACTTAGGTAGCTGTGGTGTCGTAATTGTGATTAACTTCATCTTCAATTTCTCTTGGTCCATAATCAACTTGCATATCTGTGACTTTTTCTTTAAGCCATTGACTAGCTTCTCCAGTAATATCCACAATTTCAACTAGTTTCGCCTTTTCTTTAGGTGACAGATTGGATACTAACCGGTTACATAACTTAAAGTTCCCCTTACTTCTAGCATCAATAGCCCGTTTAAAAAGTTTCTTCATTGAACTGTTAAAAACGGGGTCATTTAATTTCGTATCAATAACGGGGTTCTTTGTTATCATGTCATCATTAGGTGTTACTTCATTTTCCCCACACTTAGGCGTTTTATTATTATTAAGCACTACCGTTGGAGTTGGTAAAACAACATGGTTCTTACCAATCGTTTTTTCTGGTTCAACGGTCTTGGTTGGTGGAGATTTAGACTTTCGAATCATAAAGGTGATAGATTTGTCACCACTTTTAAGTGTCATTCTTCCATTTCCTACATCAAATAACGCCCCGGTGGACGCAAAGAATGGTCGACCTAAAATTAGAGAAATGTTTGGGTCCTCTTCTATGTCAATGACAATGAATTCGACTAGAAAGGTTAAATTACCTACTTGAATGGGTAGGTTGTCAGCAATTCCAACTGGGTGCTTAATGGTTTGATCAAAGAGTCGAACACTCATATCCGTTGGACTTAACTCACCTACCCCTAATCTCTTATATAATGAAAGAGACATAACACTCACACTTGCACCTAAATCTGCTAGTGCATCATACATGACACAATCACTAAGTAGACAAGGAACAATAAATTCACCCGGATCACCTACCCTAGGTGGAGGTTTTGGTGGAACTGTATTCGCCGGGTTTACTTCTACGGCTTTTGTTTCTTGTACTTTCTTATTCTTTTTCTTCTTCTTCTTTCCAGAAGTATCACAATCTTTATTACTTATTACTTGCTCATACTCAACTCCTTTTCTTGGAAACGGGATGGGTGGTTTGTATGGTGTCACCACTGGCTTTACATACTCGGGTGGTGGTGGTGGTGATGTAACTTCTTCATTGTTACTCACATCTAAAACCTTCCCATCTTCTGGAGCTGGTTTTTCAGAATTTGTTGACACCATATTAACATTCTCTTTCCGAGGATTTACTTCAGTATTACTCGGTAGCTTTCCTTGTTCCCTCTCACTCATCATGCTAGCAAGAGTACCTACGTGTTTTTCAAGATTCAAAATGGAAGCTTGTTGAGTTCTTAATGACTGATCAAACCTCTCGTTCGTTTGGGTTTGAGATGTAATGAATTGTGTTTGAGATTCAATCAGCTTTGCCATCATTTCTTCTAGATTTGGCTTTTTCTCTTCGGTTTGTTGTGGTGGTTTATACAAGCTAGGTCTTTGTTGATTGAAAGTGTTGTTTTGAGTTGGTTGGTTATTCGGACCTTGTTGGTTGTACGAGTTGTTGTTGGGTCCGTTTGGATTGTAAAGAATGTTTTGATTTCGATTGAAGTTTAACTTTGGCGGTTGATAATTATTTTGATAATTATTTCCAGGCCTTTGGTTCATATAGGAAACATTCTCTCGTTGTTCCAATGTTGGTTCAATGTGACAATCTTTCAATAAGTGTGGTCCATGTAACATCCCGTGATTTTCCGTTAAATTTATTTTAACACCGTCTTTTTTTTTATATAATATCTTTCGCTATTCAAATTTGTATCTTTCGTTAACTAGTGTTCATGATAATCCCGTTACTCGATTATAACATCTCTCGTTAACTTGCGTTTTAAAAATAGTCGTTTGGTTATTTCCCGCACCCGACAACAAACTTGAGGGACTAATCTCGCCACTCGGGTAAACTTGGCTAACTAGTGACTCCTCACCACCACACACTTCATTTCACCATCTTCTTCCTCTTTTTCTTTCTTCCTTTTCTCTCAAGAACACAAACACAAATTCATCATCTAATTTTGATCTTGGAAGCTCACAACAAATCCGACTACATATTCTTGATCCTCTCATCATCCTCTTCGATTTGATGCTAACCACTTCGATTTTGGGTAACATTTCTAAAACTCTAGATTTCTCAAATTCGTGTTTTTGACTTAATATGTTGTTAATTAGTGTCTATGGCTCGTGTATAACATGAATATATGATTTGTATGCTCGATCTTGATGTTTTGGTGTAACTAGCTTGAAAATGAAAAGTGTATGCTTAATCCTTGATTTTGGATGATGAAATGTGTTTAGATGTTAATGTTTGTGTGTTCAAAGTGTTAGTTACTTCAATAGCTTCGTTTTGGTGTGTTGATTGACATGAAAACCTTACATTAACATGATTAGTGATTTTGAGGTTTGGTTAGGGTTTGACAACTCTTAAAACGAACTTTTGATGCGTTGAATGCTTATTAATGTTATTGATAAGTGTTTAGTCGAATTACATATTTCATTACCTTCAAAACGGCATATCATATGTATAAATTGGATTCCCGAAACTTGAATTGCAATTGATGAACTTGAAACCTTGTTTTGGAACGTTTAACGAACTTTCGACGAGATTTTTGTTGTCTAAAATGATAAATTTGATTTAGGAAATGTATCTAGTTGTGTTCCTTGTCGAAAGAGCTTTCCGGTGATATAAAATACATGTCTTGATTGTTTGCGGATCATAAACTAGGATTGATTGAAGTTTGGCTCGTGCTTTGTGTTTTCTGCAAACAGGACCTGTAAGCCTTTTGGGACGCCGTTCCAACCTCCTAGACGCCGTCCCACCCTTCATATTGGGACGCCGTCCTGACAATTGGGACGCCGTCCCACTCTTCATATCAGGACGCCGTCCTGACAATTGGGACGCCGTCCTGATACACTAAAATGGGCTGTTTGGGTTGTCGTTTGACGTAAAAATGTTTGCTATGCTACGGACCTCCGATTAACATGAAACTTGGCCAACATACTCATATATGATTATATAACTTAGAAAAATTGTCGGATACCCGACCCGACCCCGTTGACTTTGACTTTGACCAAGTTTGACTTTTAACCAAACTTAACCAAATGGTTGTGCAATCGTTCTAACATACTTTTATACTTGTATCTTGCATGAAACATGACAACTTGATTCACATGCTACATTATTGAGTCGTAGCGAGCCATAGGACTAATTGAACATCTTTGACCTATCGTGTTTACCGTTATTGATACAAACCTATTGTTTAGGTCAAGACTAGCTTTGTCCTTGCACGCGTTTACTTGTTGAAGTACTTTATTAACTCTCGCGCTCAAGGTGAGATCATAGTCCCACTTTTTAATCACTTTTATTCTTTACATCGTGGGCTGAGAAACACATACATTTCATACCTATTTACTTTTCATGCTTTTACATTGTGAACAAATACGAATACAAGGATGCATACGAGTTTGAACAAAAGTCCTCAATCCAATTATCATTAGTTCCACTTGCAGGGTGTAAGTGTAAGCGTGTAATTATGTTGTGTGGCCATACGGGTTTAACAAACCCTCATTCAGACGGTTCGCTACCGTTAGTGAATGAAATATAATTTCAACAATGTATAGTGTAAGTTCTAACACTAAATTCAAAATTCAGAGGGAAGATTCGGTTAAGCCTTGATAATTGGGTGCTCGTGATACAAATACTATTTTGGAATGTGAACGATTCTGGTTGAGCAATTCTTAAAGAACCTTGTGGTTCAATACAATTTACTTACTAAACCTATGATTTCACCAACGTTTTCGTTGACAGATTTCTATGTTTTTCTCAGGTCTTGCACGATATGTGATACATGCTTCCGCTCATTATTTGATACTTGCATTGGATGTCGAGTATACATGCTTTTCATGGAGCGTCTTTTGACTTCACTTTAAACCGTGTCGCCTAGATTTCAATCGTACTTATAACGTTGTAACTTAACTTTTGGTTGAACAATTCTTGTAAGCTTTGAAACAATCTTTATTTTGAAATGAAGGCGACATATTTTGGTCAAACGTTATCTTAAAGACTTATAATCAGGTAATGGGACCCACGTAGCTGACGCCGTCACTTGACGATTTGTCGGGGTCGCTACAGGTGGTATCAGAGCCTTGGTTGTAGGGATTTAGAGTTCATTTGTGTCCACCCCGAGTCATAGGGTACATAGGTGAATCTAGACTACAACCGGCATATAGACTGAAGTAGGAATTACTTGACTATTTGTGCATTTATACTCGAACTCTTCTATCATATCTAACTCGTATTCGATCTTGATCTTACGTTGATAAATTTTGTTGACGCGCCACCTTGACTTTATGAAGTAATGTTAAATGCACATGAGAATCAGGGTAATATAATTTCCGGGATTATATTACGGTGATTCACATGGACGTTCCGACATTATGACATAAAGAATTTAGGGCGAGTCAAGGAAAATTTTCTCTATATCCTTATTCCATACTCCGGTTAGTATTGTTGAAAATACTAACCAACGATATTCTTGTGTCATGAAGGAACAATGGCTCGTCGACGCGCTCCTCCCGAAACTCCCGAACAAGCCCTCCAACGTATGATAGCCACTGCCGTGGATGCGGCCATGGCCGGTCACTCCTCCAACAACAACAATAACAACAATCATCACAACAACAGCAATGGAGCCGGAAATTCCAACGAAGGATGCTCCTATAAGAATTTCATGAGGTGCAAACCTCACACTTTTGATGGAACCGGGGGACCGGTTGTGCTCACTCGATGGTTTGAGCAAACGGAAGCCGTCTTTAGCATAAGCGGTTGTCGAGACCAAGACAAGGTTAGATATTCCACTCACACCTTCGCCGGTATCGCTCTCACATGGTGGAATTCGTATGTACAATCGGTGGGTATCCACGAAGCCCACGCTCTCTCTTGGGCCGACTTAAGAGGAAAGATGATCACCGAATATTTTCCTCGCGAAGAAACCCGAAGGCTCGAACAAGAGCTAAGAGCTCTGAAAGCGGTCGGGAACGACCTTAAGGCCTATAATCAACGATTCTCCGAACTTGCTTTGATGTGCCCAAATCTTGTGAACCCCGAATCTTTAAGGGTTGAACTTTACATGGATGGTCTCCCCAAGAGAATCAAACAAGGAGTAATGTCATCCAAACCCGCTAACCACCAAGAGGCTTTGAATATGGCCCGCCAATTGATTGAAACAGTGGACGAGATTGAAGTGCCGGCACCTAAAGCCGAGGATAAGTCGGGTGACAACAAAAGAAAATGGGAAGCCCCCCAATCAAGCAATTACAACAACCTCGCCAAGAAGCCCTTCATCCCCAACGGCAAGAAAGGTTATACCGGACACCTACCGTATTGTAACGAGTGCTACAAACATCATTTAGGTGAATGTGGCAAACCATTTTGCTTGAAGTGTCAAAGAAGTGGCCATGTAGCCCACGATTGTAGGAATACCGCCCCCGTCGCTCAAAAGGAGCCCAATGCACCCAAGACGGGTGTTTGTTTTGAATGTGGCCAACCGGGTCATTTTAGGAGTGCGTGCCCAAATAAGAAAATCAACCCCAACGCACGCCGTTAAACTTTCAACATCAACGCCTAGGATGCCCGAGACGACGATGGACTAGTCACGGGTATGTTTCTACTCGAAATTCTCACGTTTCATGTTTATTCGATTCGGTTACCGTTAGACGTTTTATAAACAAGACTTTGACGCGTACCCTTTGCACTCCACCTTTTTCCCCTAGACACTACTTAGGCAATTTAAGTGACCAACGGAAAATATTGTGTGCCTATAAATTTTATTGGAGGAAATACGTTAAGACTTTTGACTTGACACCTATAGAACTAGGGAGCTCGGAACCTATTCGTAAAAAAAAAAAAAAAAAAAAAAAAAAAAAAAAAAAAAATGTTTCCCCATCATCTTGTATAGATTATTGTGAACTGAGTAATTTTCGGTTGGAAACCGATACCCTCTCCCTCGCATCCATGACCTCATGATTATTTGCACGAATCCCGTATGTTCCAAATCGACCTCCGTTCCGGTTATCATCAATTGGGGGTTAAGTGAGACGATGTCTCCTAAGCCACTTTCCGAACTCGCAACGTTAGTTGTAAATCTCTCTTAGTACTGCTTGATTTATTTAGGGCTCGCCCGTATCCATAAACCTCTTGAACCGCGTATGCAAATTCATATAGACTAATCTGTTATCGTATTTATAGATGACATCTTAACTTATTTAAGTAAAGAAGGAAAACGAACAACATCACCATCTTACGCTCGAACTTTTGAGAAAAGAGCAACTTTATACCAAACTCTCCGAGTGAGAATTTCTGTTGAACGAAGTCCAATTTTCTAGACCATGATGTTAATGGTCAAGGCATTACAATCAATCTCGAAATCAAGCCACATGTAATCAGGAAACTCTCCCAACTCAGACTTGTATTCGTAAAAATCTTAGATCTCACCGGTTGTTACCGAAGATTCATTTCTGACTTTTCTTGTGTTACACAACTTTAAACCTCTCCGTGTTCGAACCTTGAGCGTAATTCTTCACACCAACATTTCTAGTTAAAATCGTATAGCAACAGATGGAACTCGAACATGGAAATATTTCTATTTGAACGCCGAAAGGCATACTCTCTCGACTCAAAAATCAACATAACTAAAATTCGTTATTTTGCACGAAGAAGTCGAATACTAAATTGTGGATCCGATCAATTTTCTCGTCATCACGTACCACACTACACACCTCTGATATTTCACCGTTGCCGTCTGATATTACTGGAATTTAAGATAACACACAATCCAACGATACTTCACTCTTCTTTGACTTAACGCCCTTGTGTTTCTGATAATCGGCCAACTATTATTCAACCCCGAACTATACAACTACGTGTACTATCTCGTTTCTCTTTCAGACTTCAACTTTTGACAACTAGAGGCACGTTATGGCAACCTCGAGATGTAAGCTCATCCTATTCAAAGTTCTCATTTCGCTCCTATCTTTATCGCTAGCACTTCCGTATAAGGAAACTTTTGTAACATTTCTCAATGGATAGAGAAACTCTTCATATTACATTAGTATTCGCCACGAGGGTGAATAGTCCTAACGAACATTTTTGAGCCCTAACTAACTTGTTCAAACATATCTTAAGGAATTCTTTTTCTAATATGGTGTACCATTGCCAATGCCAATTACCTCGGATCAAAATACTCGTATCGCTTCTAGTTTTGCAAGAAACCTTGGGAACCCGCTTAGGCATGAGTACCACGTATCTCTCACAAACCGACGAACCGAGCAAATGAACGATTTACATCCTGGAAGGACATGTTTCAAACTCGCATTATCGCTTTTAGTTGATCCCTCACACTACGATAGTTACCGTTCTTGTACTAACGCCGCACTTCCGAAACCCTATATGACCGCAAATGTCATACCCCTATTCGTTGGACCAACGCATGTGGCAAACAAACACCGAAATCTGAACTACATCAGGAAACAACAATTGAGATCGTTCAAGTCCGAGAAGGGCTCGAGATGACCCGTAGTCGCCAGAAGAGTTATACCAAACTTAGATGAAAACCTCACAAAATCCCAGTGTGTAACCGCGTGATATTGAGAACCCGCACCTTGGAAAGGTGTAATCCATTTTGGGAAATCGAGGAAGGTTATAACCGCAATATTGAACCTTTTGAAACCTTGGAGCGTATTGGAACCGCTTCCTACCGTTTAGAACTTCCGACTCAATTAAGTTTCCGTTTATCCTACATTTCGTGTAACAAACTTAGAAACGTGTCATGCGGAACAGGAATGTGCAATCCTTCTAGATGCACCAACTATTGATGACAAACTCCTCTTCATGGGAAAACTGGTTGAAATCATGGATCGTGAAATCGAACCTCAATACAACGTAACACCCCGACTATCCGGATTCGTGGAATGTCCAAGAAAGTACCTTCACTCATTCGTAGAGTTACTACTCTAAGTCTCGAGTAAGAGACATCGACTATTACTTCCAACTAAATTTCGGGACGAAATTTCTTTTGAGGTGTGGATAATGTAACATCCCGTGATTTTCCGTTAAATTTATTTTAACACCGTCTTTTTTTTTATATAATATCTTTCGCTATTCAAATTTGTATCTTTCGTTAACTAGTGTTCATGATAATCCCGTTACTCGATTATAACATCTCTCGTTAACTTGCGTTTTAAAAATAGTCGTTTGGTTATTTCCCGCACCCGACAACAAACTTGAGGGACTAATCTCGCCACTCGGGTAAACTTGGCTAACTAGTGACTCCTCACCACCACACACTTCATTTCACCATCTTCTTCCTCTTTTTCTTTCTTCCTTTTCTCTCAAGAACACAAACACAAATTCATCATCTAATTTTGATCTTGGAAGCTCACAACAAATCCGACTACATATTCTTGATCCTCTCATCATCCTCTTCGATTTGATGCTAACCACTTCGATTTTGGGTAACATTTCTAAAACTCTAGATTTCTCAAATTCGTGTTTTTGACTTAATATGTTGTTAATTAGTGTCTATGGCTCGTGTATAACATGAATATATGATTTGTATGCTCGATCTTGATGTTTTGGTGTAACTAGCTTGAAAATGAAAAGTGTATGCTTAATCCTTGATTTTGGATGATGAAATGTGTTTAGATGTTAATGTTTGTGTGTTCAAAGTGTTAGTTACTTCAATAGCTTCGTTTTGGTGTGTTGATTGACATGAAAACCTTACATTAACATGATTAGTGATTTTGAGGTTTGGTTAGGGTTTGACAACTCTTAAAACGAACTTTTGATGCGTTGAATGCTTATTAATGTTATTGATAAGTGTTTAGTCGAATTACATATTTCATTACCTTCAAAACGGCATATCATATGTATAAATTGGATTCCCGAAACTTGAATTGCAATTGATGAACTTGAAACCTTGTTTTGGAACGTTTAACAAACTTTCGACGAGATTTTTGTTGTCTAAAATGATAAATTTGATTTAGGAAATGTATCTAGTTGTGTTCCTTGTCGAAAGAGCTTTCCGGTGATATAAAATACATGTCTTGATTGTTTGCGGATCATAAACTAGGATTGATTGAAGTTTGGCTCGTGCTTTGTGTTTTCTGCAAACAGGACCTGTAAGCCTTTTGGGACGCCGTCCCAACCTCCTAGACGCCGTCCCACCCTTCATATTGGGACGCCGTCCTGACAATTGGGACGCCGTCCCACTCTTCATATCAGGACGCCGTCCTGACAATTGGGACGCCGTCCTGATACACTAAAATGGGCTGTTTGGGTTGTCGTTTGACGTAAAAATGTTTGCTATGCTACGGACCTCCGATTAACATGAAACTTGGCCAACATACTCATATATGATTATATAACTTAGAAAAATTGTCGGATACCCGAACCGACCCCGTTGACTTTGACTTTGACCAAGTTTGACTTTTAACCAAACTTAACCAAATGGTTGTGCAATCGTTCTAACATACTTTTATACTTGTATCTTGCATGAAACATGACAACTTGATTCACATGCTACATTATTGAGTCGTAGCGAGCCATAGGACTAATTGAACATCTTTGACCTATCGTGTTTACCGTTATTGATACAAACCTATTGTTTAGGTCAAGACTAGCTTTGTCCTTGCACGCGTTTACTTGTTGAAGTACTTTATTAACTCTCGCGCTCAAGGTGAGATCATAGTCCCACTTTTTAATCACTTTTATTCTTTACATCGTGGGCTGAGAAACACATACATTTCATACCTATTTACTTTTCATGCTTTTACATTGTGAACAAATACGAATACAAGGATGCATACGAGTTTGAACAAAAGTCCTCAATCCAATTATCATTAGTTCCACTTGCAGGGTGTAAGTGTAAGCGTGTAATTATGTTGTGTGGCCATACGGGTTTAACAAACCCTCATTCAGACGGTTCGCTACCGTTAGTGAATGAAATATAATTTCAACAATGTATAGTGTAAGTTCTAACACTAAATTCAAAATTCAGAGGGAAGATTCGGTTAAGCCTTGATAATTGGGTGCTCGTGATACAAATACTATTTTAGAATGTGAACGATTCTGGTTGAGCAATTCTTAAAGAACCTTGTGGTTCAATACAATTTACTTACTAAACCTATGATTTCACCAACGTTTTCGTTGACAGATTTCTATGTTTTTCTCAGGTCTTGCACGATATGTGATACATGCTTCCGCTCATTATTTGATACTTGCATTGGATGTCGAGTATACATGCTTTTCATGGAGCGTCTTTTGACTTCACTTTAAACCGTGTCGCCTAGATTTCAATCGTACTTATAACGTTGTAACTTAACTTTTGGTTGAACAATTCTTGTAAGCTTTGAAACAATCTTTATTTTGAAATGAAGGCGACATATTTTGGTCAAACGTTATCTTAAAGACTTATAATCAGGTAATGGGACCCACGTAGCCGACGCCGTCACTTGACGATTTGTCGGGGTCGCTACAGTCCACCGCATTGCTCACAACTGATTCGTATTGCGTGAATATCTTTATTCATCTTTTCCATTCGTCTTTCGAAAGCATCTATTTTTGCGGAAACGGAATCAAAGTCATGGCTAGAATCGGCTCTAGCCGCTTTAGATGATCGAAAGATATCTTTTTCTTGATGCCACTCATGTGAGTGGGAGGCTGTATTATCAATAATTTTGTAAGCTTCAGTTGCGGTTTTCTTCATGATGGAACCACCAGCTGTTATGTCGATGTCTTTTCTTGTAGCGATGTCTACGCCTTTATAGAAGATTTGCACTATTTGAAAAGTATCTAGACCGTGTTGAGGACATCCTCTCAACATCCTTCCGAATCTTGTCCACGCCTCATATAGAGTTTCGTTTGGCTTTTGCGCGAACGTAACAATTTCTCCTTGAAGTCTCACGGCTTTGGATGCCGGAAAGAATTGTTTAAGAAATTTTTCAACTAAAACATCCCATGTGTCAATCGCCCCTTCAGGTAACGATTCTAACCAATCTTTGGCTTCTCCCTTTAAAGTCCAGGGAAACAACATGAGATAGATCTGCTCATCTTCCACTTCTCGGATTTTGAATAGTGTACAAATTCTTTTAAACGTACGAAGGTGTTCGTTAGGATCTTCATTCGGTGCACCACTGAATTGGCATTGGTTAGTTACCATGTGTAGAATTTGTCCTTTGATTTCATAATCTGGCGCATTAACTTCTGGCTTAATAATGGCGTGACCTTGGCCCGTGCGTGTGGCTCTCATTCGATCTTCCATACTTAGAGGTTCCGTTACTTCCATAATTGAATTTGTTGAATACGAATCACTAGAGGATTCTGATTTAATGGTTCGTTCCTCAACAATCTCTGTTTGAATGATTGGTGGTTCCGGAGGAATAATTAGTGGATCAGGGTCTCGGAATTGTCCCTGGGTATTCTCCGGATTCTCAATTGTGAAGTCGGGTTCAAAAGATGGATTATCAGAAATTTGAGTTGGAGTTCTTGTTCGACTAGATGACGATTCTAAAGAAAAATCAACGGCGACAATATTTGCTAGATGTCTTGATCGAGTTACAGGTGGTGAACGTATGAAAGGTGGTGAACGTTTTGCTCGGTGCATTCACAGAATATCCTATTAGTTATAAAAATAAGAAAAACTTATATAAGTTGTCCAATTAATAGACTTTTCTGATTTTGCCCACGTTTCGAATAGCCAAAAGATGTAGCAGGTAGCCAGGACCCTTTAAATCGGAAGCCCACAACTAGCCACTAACAAATCCAACTATTACTACGAACCAGAAAAATGTCAACGTCTATTAATTTAACCGCTTAAATAATTTTTCTTTCCGTTTTAAGATTTAGATAAGAAGTATAGAAAATTCTATATCCTATAACTAGAGCGTCGAGAAATAAGAAAGAAAAAGATTGCGCGTCGAAAAGTGTCGAAAAATAAAAAGGTCGAAAAATAAGCGTCGAAAAATAAAAATAAGAAGGTAGCACGAAAAATGGCGTCGCAAAATTCTAAAGCACCTAAATCTTAGTCTAAGGAATAAGCACTTAAGGGATTTTACGGCAAAGCCTAAAAATCTAGAAATAAAAAAAATAACTACGCCAAAAATAAACTTAATACTAAAAGTTGCGACTATAATCTAAAAATCTAAAGGTAATAAAACTTAAAAAAAAAAATATATTATTATTTATTATTTTTTTTTAAAATTTTTTTTTTTTTAAAAAAAAAAAACGATTTTTTTTTACATTTTTTTTTTTTTTTAAAACGCATTTTTTTTCTTAAAAAAAACGTTTTTTTTACAATTTTTTTTTTTTTATAAAAAACGAATTTTTTTTTTCTTTAAAAAAAACGTTTTTTTTTTACACAAATTTTTTTTTTAAATCATTTACTATTCATGAATAGTAAATGAAAAGAAATTAATTAATTTACTATTCACATGAAAGCGACATTATAGAAATTATTAATTATAAGTTACATAATATACCCCTGAAGTATTTAATAAATATAACTTTTTTAAAATTTACGTATCAAATTTTGATTCTAAAATATTATTATATTATTATATTCTATCTAAAATATTATTATATTATTATATTCTATTTCAATATTATTATATTATTATATTTTATTTCAATATTATTATATTTAAAAATATAGCGTTTTAGCGCTCCCCGGCAGCGGCGCCAAAAACTTGATGATGTAGCGTGAGGGTACGAAATAGTATTATTTTTACTAGGAAATACTACAAAATATGACACAAGTTTTATTAATTTACGGATGGGATATATCTAAACCTTGCTACAACACTATAGGCAGTGTACCTAATCGTAGAGTAGTGTAGTTTTTAGTAAGTCCGGTTCGTTCCACAGGGAGCTAGTGATTACGTACTATATTTTTATAAAACTATATTTATGTAAATATATATATATATATAAGTAGTAATATTATTATAAAAGGGGGGTTTTTACCGTTTAATGACCGGTTTGTCGATTTTATATTTTTAAGCGTAAAGATAAATGACAATAATTAAAGTGCGTAAAATAAATAAATGACGATAAATAAAATAACAATAAATAAAATTGCGATAGAATATGAAATAAAAGGATTATGCTTATTTAAACTTCCGTAATCATGATGTTTGACGTGTTGATTTTAATTTATTACCATGGGTTAATTGTCCTTTGTCCTGGTTTATTTGATACGTCTATCTGGTTTTTGTCCATAATAGTCCATCGGTCATAAATATAAAGTGCGAGTATCCTCGTCAAATTACCCTTATACCCGAAGTCAAATATTCCAACTGATTAAGGATTTAAACTGTGACGCAGTTATCACTTCTGTCAACAATTACACCAGTTATCACTGTATGTAATCCACCCCTGTTTTAATTAGTTTATGAATATTAATTCATCCACTTGATCAGAATGAATAATCAATTACCCAACCCAATTGATTAATTAAATGATTATAACAGATTCCATATGAACGTCACTAAATAGGACAACCATAATCATTATTAATTATTAGGTTAATTAATTTGAAGATAGGTTCGACAGACTCCAATGAGTTGTCACTCAATTAGACAATACCCCCCATCTATTAATAGTCAATAGTCCAATTTCCACAAGTGTCGGTCTTTTGCCCAAACCTTAATTATGGTCCAAAGTTCAATAACCCCATCTTAATATTTTAGCCTAACATCACGATTACTTCGGCTCAAATAAGCATAATAATAACTTAGTTACGAGACATTAATTTAAAAAGGAAGAACATAACTTACAATGATTATTTATAGCGTAGCGTTACACGGACAGAGTTCCGACTTAAAACCCGTTAAACATTTGTTACACTACCCCAAAATTATTATTAAACTTAAAATTAAAATTAATATTATAAATATAAATATATATGTTACAAAGAAAGAGAATTGAAAAGGTGTATCTAAATCATCGATTTAGATGGCCTTTTATAGGCAAATGATAAATTGAAATTTTCACTTATGACCCCTGAACTATGCTCAATTAACAACTTTTTAATATTTAATATTATTCTTATTATGAATTATTTAAATATTATATTATATTCTTGTGCATAGTTGACTTGTACTTTCAGATCCGTTGCGTTGAGCGTTGAAAGTTGGTTCATGTGTCGGTTCCGGATTTTCGAACGTCCTTTCGCACAATTTTATATCGTGTACTTTGCGTTTTGTAACTTGTACTCTTGTCGTTTTTAGACGTTCCTCATCAATACTTTGAACCTTTTTTATTGTATCTTGTACTTTTTAGCTTTTTGGACCTTTGCGTCTTCAATTCGTCGTTTTCGCCTTTTGTCTTCGCACTTATTAAATATAAACGAATATTACTTGAAAATGGAACAATTGCAACTAAAATCTTGTCTTTCTTGGGGAATAATGCTATGAAATATATGTTCCTTTTTAGCCTTATCAATATCCCCACACTTGAGCGTTGCTTGTCCTCAAGCAATACAGTCTTGAAATAAAAACATACTAGAATCACTTCTTTATTCTTCACACTTTATACATCAGTGATTTTGATACGGTGTTATAAACAATGATAGTAACGATAGAACCATGGTTAAAGGTGGTTGTGCCATCCACAGTTGCCTCGGGTTTAGGTCAACGACACTTGCAATCAAATAGCCGATTTACTTTCGGTTTCCAAAGCAAAGTGCACATTTGAAAGGCGGTTTGAAGTCCCACATGACTATAAAAATGTAGATCCTTAAGGAAATTGGATCTTTATGAAAACATTTGAACTTTTGAAAATTCAAGCTAGATTTTACCCTAGACAAGTTTTCTGATTTGATCCACCATCGGTGTTGCAAAATATATTTGTGGACCTTTTCACCAGATTGATCCACCAAAATTTGCTGACCTTTCACAAAGCACTTACAATGAGATATGTTCAGTCCTAGACAAAATTTACCCTAGACAAGTTTTCTGATTTGATCCACCAGATTGAAATGAGATATGTTCAGTCCAGCAAAAACTTTGCTGACCTTTTCACAAAGCACTTACAACTGCTATTTTCAGAATACACGTTCATAATATTGGCATGAGGCATGTTCAGAAGATGTAACAACTCAGGCGTTGCCTACTTGAGGGGGAGTCAACTCTATGCTGCACTCTTTTTCCCTTAGCTAAAGTTTTATCCCAATGGGTTTTTTTTAGCAAGGTTTTTAACGAGGCAGTACTAGTTATTCTCTAATAAAATTGTCATCCAAGGGGGAGTGTTATAAAAGTCAATATTGGATGCTAATTTTATTATTATTATAGATATTGTATAGTAGATTTTTTTGAGTATAAATATGTGTGTTATGAGTTCATAATTCACACACTTCAAACATATATAAAACACATACTTCTCTCATATTCTCTCTATATACTTATTAGTCTACAGTCAAGAACCAGGCCACTAAAGGTAGTTATAAGCCTACTGAATTATAACAGATATTATGAAATATATGTGTTGATTCCGATTAATAACATTAAGTATTGTAGAGGGGGTGAATTCAATTCTTTTGCTAATTAAACAAGTTTTACATAATTAAGTACAATAATCAAGTTAATCAAAAAGAGTCAAAGTAATTTTTAACATATTCTAGTCTATTGATATAATCTGAAAGAATCACAATTATCTTAAAGCAGGTTAGATAATCACCTGATACAGATTACGCCTTGATAGCTCAGACACACTGATAACAGATACATTATTTCTCAAAATTTGTTGATTTAAATCTCACACCACTAACTAAAATATTTTTGGAGTTGCCTATTTATTGTCTCTAACAACCCAGTTAAAGTCTATTGTCTGCTGTTCTAAAGTGTGTTTGTACTTCAGCCGATGAGAAAGGTAGAAAGCACGTGGCTCTCCTTTTGTTCTGAAGCTAATTCAGGAACACCCTAAATTAGGTGGGAAACTATTTGACTAAACAAATAGAATGTTGGGATCTCATGGCGTTGACAATTTGAATCCACGAACTGTGCGTGTGATACGCTTATGCATTTCCCTGTTGTCTTGTAAGGTCACTTGTCAATCATCGACTTGTGTCCTTTTCTCTTCAACATCGTCTTTAATGTCAGTTGAATAAGCTCACTTGATGTAGACAACACAGAAAAAAACTACGCCTTTGAAAGATGGACATAATTCGTCTAAGTGTTTTGTGCTGGTCTCTTCAGCTGGTTCTTCTAACTGTCTATTGCTGGGTCAATAGTAATTTTCTGCTGGCTTCACGAAGAACTAATGTTCACTCAAGTTTTATAATTTCTGCATTCAGTTTTAACCCTTATAAACTAACTTTGTGTTTGAACTAAGAACATTTCTTTTGTTTTTAGGGATTCAATGTTGATATGCGGAGGGAGATGGGTAAGCTGATGTGGTGGTTTCAACTATATCTAAATATTTACGTGTCAGTGGAAAGGATGGGTTGTTTGCATCCGTACAAAACTCATGGTCAAGTCATGAACCCAAAGGATGGGTCGTTTGCATCCGTATGGAACTTATGGCAGACTCATGAACCCAGTTCTCCTGGTTGATTTGGCCACCTGATACGGTCGGGTGGGTGTTCCCTCCTCCTTCAAGCTAGCTTTTGGGAGTGTGTTCTACACTTCCCCTCATAAGGGTGTGATGCACGCCTAGCGTAGGATAGGCTTGTATCATTGGTGCTTTCATTGAGAGATCCCATCTTTCGAGATCCCAACACCTCGGAGTGGTGGCCTATGGAGTGGTGGCTTGGACCGGAAGAGAAGGGTGCCAACCGTGACTAACATAGCCGTGACCAACGAGGCCTCGGAGTGGTGGCTTGGACCGAAAAAAAAGGGTGCCAACTGTGACCAACGAGGATGTTGGATCTTTAAAGGGTGGAGTATTGATATGATCCCACATTGACTAGAGAACAAACTACTTGGTGCCTTATAAGGGTGGGTGTTCCCTCCTCCTTCAAGCTAGCTTTTGGGAGTATGTTCTACACTTCCCCTTGTAAGGGTGTGATGCACGCCTAGCGTGGGATAGGCTTGTATCACCACCCTTACGGTTTGTATTTAGACCTAAATTATATTATATATATGTAGTAATTTGGCTTACATTGGTCATATTATTCAATTTTAATCTCAACCAAGTGTTTAAAGTTTTCATTATAACATAGCGAGCAACTCACTGGAAGCATATCCAAATTTTCATTTTAACAATTTAGAGGAGTTGACCAATCTTTAATGTTAGAATCTATGATACGTGATTTGTACATCGCATCACAATTTGGGGCTAAGTATTCAATTCATATGGGATGCTCTTTTTAAATCTAATATTTTTGAGATGAGAATACATGCAGTTTTATAAATGTTTTACAAAATAGACACAAGTACGTGAAACTACATTCTATGGTTGAATTATTAAACCGAATATGCCCCTTTTTAGTCTGGTAATCTAAGAATTAGGTAACAGACACCCTAATTTACGCGAATCCTAAAGATAGATCTATTGGGCTCAACAAACCCCATCCAAAGTACTGTATGCTTTAGTACTTCGAATTTATCATGTCCGAAGGGAGTCCCGGAATGATAGGGGATATTCTATATGCATCTTGTTAAGGTCGGTTACTAGGTGTTTACCATATGAATGATTTTTATCTCTATGCAGTTTGCGAAATGCCTGATACGAGATGTGTATTTATGAGAAATGAAATCTTGTGGTCTATTATTACAATTTGATAAATATATAGGTTAAACCTATAACTCACCAACATTTTTTTGTTGACGTTTTAAGCATGTTTATTCTCAGGTGATTGTTAAGAGCTTCCGCTATTGCATACTAAATTAAAGACAAGATTTGGAGTCCATTTTGTATAATATTGTTTAAGAACTGCATTCGAAGGCATATATTGATGTGTAATATTATTGTAAACCATTAAGTAATGGTCGTGTGAAAACGCTTTATTTTAGATTATCATTATTTGATCATCGTTGTAATATTTTAAAAGTTATGGTTTGTTTTAAAATCGAATGTAGCCTTTGAAAAACGTTTCATATAGAGGTCAAAACCTCGCAACAAAATCAATTAATATGGAACGTTTATAATCAATATGAACGGGACATTTTAGTTGGTATCCGAGCGTTGGTCTTAGAGAATCAGAAATTTGCATTAGTGTGTCTAACCGAATTTGTTAGGATGCATTAGTGAGTCTGGACTTCGACCGTGTTTTCTTTAAAAACGATTGCTTAACATTTTTTGTTGTTGGAAACTATATATTATTAACATGTAAATATTATGTGATATATTAATCTCTTAACGTGTTTGATATTGTGTGATAGATGTCTACCTCTAATACAAATCTCATCGACTCACCTAATAATAATCAAGAGTCGAATAAATATTGGGAAGATTCACAAATTCCCGAAGAGGAACCGGAAGAAGAGGAACCGGAAGAAGAGGAACCCGAAGAAGAAGAGGTTCCGGGGGAGGAAATATTAGAAACCACTGAAAAATAGATAAATAAAAGAAAATCCTCAACCAATGGACCAAAATTAATAATGGTCAATGGTGTTTCCGCCGAGGAAGCAAAATATTGGGAAAATTACCAATTTTCCGATCAATCGAATCCCGATGAGAATTCCGATGATGTTATAGAAATTACCCCGACACAATTTGAAAAGGCAAAAGAAAATAATAAGGGAAAAGGCATAAAAATAGAAAAACCCGAGTCCAACCCCAATGACCTATATGTTAACATGAAATGTCCCGATGGAAAATACAGTCAACACCCGTATTTCTTAGGTTTTAGCTATAACCCGGGAACATCTAAGCCACCGGGTCCTTCTAGACCATTTGTGAAAAGAACGGCTCGTATTAGGGGAGCACCATATATCCCTAGGAAATTAGTGAAACAAATCAAGTCCGAAGAAGAAGAAACAAGTGAGTCGGAATAAAGAGTTGTAATCGTGCGGTGTAATATATGTAATATAAGTGTGCTTGTACTTTCATGTTGTATGTAAAAATTGCTTGTATTATTTGATAATTATCTTTTACGAATCTAATTCTCGTCTGTTTTACAGTATAAAAACACAATGGACGTTAAGGATAGACAACCAAAAATTTTAGAAGACCTACCGGGGACATGATTGATGAAATCTTGTCTAAAGTCGGTCAGAATTCGTCGGCACAATTATTTACGGAAAAATTAGTTTATAGAACATTTGAAGAACGTTTCAGGCATGCCTTAGTTTATAAAAGGCTTTCATTTGAAAGATGGGGTATATCACATTGGGGACACCGTAAGTTACGCCGTGTTTTCTTTAAAGCGCTAAATGCGAGGAACCCAAATGCAATTTTACGCTACGGGTTAAGAACCTATTTTGACTCAACATATCCCAACGTAGGACTTTGTGAGTTAGAAAGAGCTTCTAACATGCAACATAAAGAAGCATGTTATGCTTACGGGTTAGTGATGTTCGCTTCTCACCAAAGTGAGAAAAAGAACATCAGATTACAACTTTTAAATAAAACCTTCCCACAAGTGACGGATTCAGTAGTTGGGGTGAGAAACAAGGTTTTTAGATTATTACGGGGTTGTTGGGCATTACGAAACCCTCGTCCCTTTGACGACGTTACAACATGCTGTCTTGTCAACGGCCACAACGGTTATGTTCCACAAGACCAAGGATGGAAAGTAGTCTTAGTAAAATCAGAATGCATGACTTGTTTCTGGACTTATGAATTACGTGTTTTTATTGCCTTTGTTGAACGACTTGCGTATTAACTAGGATTGTTGTCACATCTGTTTTGTATCAAAGTTATTGTGTGATATATTTCATGTTATATGTATAATAGCGGTATTGTAAGTTTGTAAAATATTGTATAAAAGTTTGAACGCGAAATATTATTATAATATGTTTTTCATATAGAATTGTAGTAGTTGAATTGTATATTAGCTACTAAGTATGAACTTAACGGGTAGGTACTACCCGAATTAAAACTATAAAATGCTAATATGAAGAAAAAGCTTTTATAAATAAGTTCATATTATGCTACGAAATACTATTGACTACTCTTAATATTCTATATGATTAACTTAATTCTTTTGGGCTATTTTTGAAGGAAATGGAACCGACGACTCGTCAGAATTTGAACATGAGCGAGGAAGACTTCCGTGTTTTCCTTGCAGCAAACATAGCCGCAGTACAGGCTGCAATGCAAAACAACAACAATAACTCTGAATCTAGCAATGCAAATAACGCCACAAGAAATCGTGTAGGATGCTCCTACAAAGAATTCATTGCCTGTAAACCTCTGGAATTCGATGGAACCAAGGGTCCAATCGGATTGAAACGGTGGACCGAAAAGGTTGAATCGGTGTTTGCCATAAGTAAGTGTACCGAAGAAGACAAAGTAAAGTACGCTACGTATACCTTCACAGGTACTGCGTTAACATGGTGGAATACCTATCTAGAGCAAGTGGGACAAGATGCTGCGTACGCACTACCGTGGTCAGCATTCAAACATCTTATGACTGAGCAGTATCGTCCCAAAAATGAGGTCAATAAGCTCAAAGTAGATCTTAAGAGATTACGAACACAAGGATTCGATATTACCACATACGAACGACGATTCACGGAGTTGTGTTTATTGTGCCCAAGTGCGTTCGAAGATGAAGAGGAGAAAATAGACGCATTTGTAAAAGGGTTACCATACAGGATCTAAGAAGATATAAGTTCACACGAGCCCGCCTCCATACAAAAGGTGAGTCGAATGGCTCATAAACTCATAAATCAGATTGAGGAAAGAATTAAAGAGCAGGTGGCCGAAGAAGTCAACACGAAACAAATCAAGAGAAAGTGGGAAGAAACCAGTGACAAGGGTCACAATTTTAACAATCAACACAACAATCACAACTTCAATCGCACCAAATTTCGCAACAACAACCGCAACAACAATCATCCCAACAATAATAACAATCGCAACAACAACCATTTCAATAACAACAAACAACAGAAACAACCATGCTTCAGGTGTGCAGAGTACCATCCGAATGTGTTCTGCACAACATTTTGCACCAAGTGTAAGAGAAGTGGTCATGGCGCGGCAAAATGTGAGGTTTACGGACCAAAGAACAATAAAAATAAAGAAACAAATAATGTCGGAACAAATAATACCGACGTAATTTGTTATAAATGTGGAAAACCGGGCCACATTATTAGAAATTGCCCAAACCAAGGGAATACTAATGGGCAAGGCCGCGGAAGAGTTTTCAATATTAATGCGGCAGAAGCGCAGGAAGACCCGGAGCTTGTTACGGGTACGTTTCTTATTGACAATACATCTGCTTATGTTTTATTTGATTCGGGTGCGGATAGAAGCTATATGAGTAGAGATTTTTGTGCTAAATTTAGTTGTCCACTGACGCCTTTGGATAATAAATTTTTACTCGAATTAGCAACCGGTAAATTAATTACAGCAGATAATATATGTCGGAATCGAGAAATTAAACTGGTTAGCGAAACATTTAAGATTGATTTGATACCAGTAGAGTTAGGAAGTTTTGATGTGATATTTGGCATGGACTGGCTGAAAAAGGAGAGAGCAGAAATCGTATGTTACAAAAATGCAATTCGCATTGTACGGGAAAAAGGAAAACCCTTAATGGTGTACGGAGAAAAGAGCAACGCGAAGCTAAATCTTATTAGTAATTTGAAGGCGCAAAAGCTAATAAGAAAAGGTTGCTATGCTGTTTTAGCACATGTCGAGAAAGTACAAACCGAAGAAAAGAACATCAATGATGTTCCCGTCGCAAAAGAATTTCCCGATGTATTTCTGAAAGAATTACCGGGACTACCTCCACACCGATCCGTTGAATTTCAAATAGATCTTGTACCAGGAGCCGCACCAATAGCTCGTGCTCCATACAGACTCGCACCCAGCGAAATGAAGGAACTCCAAAGCCAATTACAAGAACTTTTAGAGTGTGGTTTCATTCGACCAAGCACATCATCATAGGGAGCTCCTGTTTTGTTTTTCAAAAATAAGGATGGTACTTCAGGTTGTGTATCGACTACCGAGAGTTGAACAAACTTACCATCAAGAACCGTTATCCACTACCGAGAATTGACGACTTATTTGATTAACTACAAGGCTCGTCGGTTTATTCGAAGATCGATTTACGTTCTGGATATCATCAAATGCGGGTGAAGGAGGATGATATTCCGAAAACAGCTTTTAGGACTCGTTACGGTCATTACGAGTTTATGGTTATGCCATTTGGTTTGACTAACGGACCAGCTGTGTTCATGGACCTTACGAACCGAGTGTGTGGACCATATCTTGACAAGCTTGTCATTGTTTTCATCGATGACATACTTATCTACTCAAAGAATGATCAAGAGCATGAAGAACATTTGAGAAAAGTGCTAGAGTTGTTGAGGAAGGAAAAACTATACGCTAAGTTTTCAAAGTGTGCATTTTGGTTGGAAGAAGTTCAATTTCTCAGTCACATAGTGAACAAAAAAGGTATTCAGGTGGATCCGGCAAAAATTGAAACCGTTGAAAAATGGAAAACCCCGAAAACTCCCACTACAAGAAAAACGGGCTTATAGGACCAATTTTTATTTGGTCAAAAATGCGAAGGTACTAAAAAACTACATATTAGGACCATTATTTCAAAGTCCTAACAGGGTCATGGAAAGGGTCCTAACAGACTACTATTTAGGACCTTTTAGTAATTGTGTCCTATATGTTAATTGACGGAATTTATTTAGGGTCCTAAAAGGTATAACTAATAAGACACTTTTTTAAATGTCCTATCATAACTTGTGATCTTTTTAAAAAGGGTCCTATAATGGGATTAAATAGGAGCTTTATTAATGGTGTCTTATATGTTGATTGACGGAATTTATTTAGGGTCCTAAAAGGTATAACTAATAGGACACTTTTTCAAAGGTCCTATCATAACTTGTGACATTTTTAAAAATGGTCCTATAATGGAATTAAATATGACCTTTTATTAATGGTGTCCTATATGTTGATTGACGAAATTTAAGGGTCCTAAAATGTATAACTAATAGGACACTTTTTAAAGTTCCTATCATAACTTGTGACCTTTTTAAAAAGAGTCCTATAATGGGATTAAATAGGATCTTTTAGTAATTGTGTCCTATATGTTGATTGACGGATTTATTTAGGGTCCTAAAAGGTATAACTAATAGGACACTTTTTAAAAGTACTATCATAGCTTGTGGCCTTTTTAAAAAGGGTCCTATAATGGGATTAAATAGGACCTTTTAGTAATGATGTCCTCTATGTTGATTGACGGAATTTATTTATTGTCCTAAAAGGTATAACTAATAGGACATTTTATAAAGGTCCTATCATAACTTGTGACCTTTTTAAAAAGGTTTCTATAATGGGATTAAATATGACCTTTTAGTAATGGTGTCCTATATGTTGATTGACGGAATTTATTTAGGGTCCTAAAAGGTATAACTAATAGGACACTTTTTAAAGGTCCAATCATAACTTGCGACCTTTTTAAAAAGGGTCCTATAATGGGATTAAATAGGACCTTTTAGTACTGGTGTCCTATATGTTGATTGACGGAATTTATTTAGGGTCCTAAAGGTATAACTAATAGGACACTTTTTAAAGGTTCTATCATCACTTGCGACCTTTTTAAAAAATGTCCTATAATAAGATTAAATAGGACATTTTAGTAATTGTGTCGTATATGTTGATTTACGGAATTTATTTAATGTCCAAAAAGGTATAATAGGACACTTTTTAAAATGTCCTATTAATTGTAACATCATGAACTAGTAATAAACAATCAAGTGTTCTATAAATAGTGGAGCAGGGACTCGAACCCACGGCCTCCCCTTTACATACCAACATCCTAACCATTTGACCCATTATGTTAACATGAAAGGTTTTTCTTTTCTTTTTTTTTTATACATAAAACCGTTAAGAAAGTTGGAGTAAGTTCGAAGTTAATAGAACTCCAACAACGTGTCCTATAATGGGATTAAATAGGACCTTTAAGTAATGGTGTCCTATATGTTGATTGACAGAATTTATTTAGGTTCCTATAAGGTATAACTAATATGACACTTTTTTAAAGGTCCTATTATAACTTGTGACCTTTTTAAAATGGGTCATATAATGAGAAGATCCAATAACTTAATAGAACAAATAAATGGTGGGTCTTAATCAGAGACTAATATAGTAGTTTATAATATAACTTCATGGATTAAAAGTTTGGTCGGAAACAATGTACGTAATTGTTAATTTAAATGGTTTACTAGTTTAATTAGGCCTGTGCATGGTACGGTTCCGTCCCAAACTAATTCGGTTCGGTTCCGTCCCAAGTCCCAAATTATTGAAAAAAGTCGTACCGAGGACCGTACCAAATAATTTCGGTTCGGCTCGGTTCGGTTCCATGATTTTCGGTTCGGTTCTGTGGAAAGAACCGTCCCATTGTAATATTTTGTACTCATAATTATTCTGTCATTTCCTTTGTATTAAGGCATGATATTGTTTATTCATCTTTTGTTGAAATTGAAAGAATATCACACTGGTCTATGTATGATGTACGAGATTTAGTAAAACATTGTAGTAAACAATATAGATATTACATTATTGTGACTTTACTAGTACTGTAAACCATTATTGTGAGTTGTGACTATAAGTAGTCTGTATAACGATATACATATGAGCTCATTGTGATAATAAACATAAGTGTAATTCATATGAAAGATGCACTAAGCGGAAGGCTCGATCACGTATGCTTGCAATTAGTTAGGGTTTATGTGATTGTTTGTTTGTTATATGTGGGAATCATGGGGATTTAATTTACAGAATATACTGCTTTCACCTATCAATAAGGAGTTAATTAGGGAAGTTATACATATCTACAGAAGGAAATTATATTATTTAAATTAAAGATGGTTAGTTACTTCTCGGTTCGGTATTTTTCCCTAAATTTCGGGTTTGGTACGTCCCGAACCGAAGACCGAAATTAAGCAAAACAATGGACCATGGACCGTACCGAAAATCTTCGGTTCCGTTCGGTTCCGGTCCGGTCCGGTCCGGTCTTCGGGATTTCCCGATTTTTCCCGTACCATGCACACCCCTAAGTTTAATACCCGCAACCTTGCGGGTTCTAATCAGAAAATGACTATTTGGATTCCTCGTTGTGGTAACATATACAACACATATATAATTTTGGTTGTCTTATTTATACAATTATACTCTTGTTTGTCTATATATATATATATATATATATATATATATATATATATATAACATACCTGGATACATCGAATGTTGTTTTCAACATTAATTTTAGGATTTATGTGAACTAAACGTAAAATATTGCTGAGATTTGATTATTAATCAACTGATAAACATAATATATCCTTGAAAGCAAACGTAGAAAACATAACTTAAACAATTAGTAGAGTTTAAAAGGATAGTAGTAGAAAAAACTACAGTAAAATAAAGAGATTTTAAGAAACGTGCAAGTTTTTCACGTTCGCATCATACATCATCATACAAAAGGAGCATCTTTAAAGCAGCTATTAGTTTGCAAGGCTTTCGTAGAGAATAAGGATAACTCATCCCTTTGGAATGAAATCCGCAAATAACTTTCATGGATACTTCAAAGAAAACATGGTCTCTACGTGAAAAGCAAAAATCACACAACATAAAATGATAGTTTACGACGAAAGATAATAAATCCTAAAATAAACACATGATGTGACCCTCCTAAAAGACTTTGAAGACCAATCAATTGGATGACATCTTTATTCCACACACATTTCTACAGAAACAAACAAAAACTGAAAGTTGAAGAGGCCTGGAAGACATCAAGCACTTAAAGTGGTTACATTCGAGGAATTTTCATGGATGCCAATCCATTGGTTGTGCCTCCAGTCGGTATCTCAAAATCTGAAACAATTGGGGTGAATATGACTTGCGCTTGGTATCCATTGGGCTTGGGGTAACAAAATTTGAAGATGATTGACTCCCACCAAAAATAGAAATCTCGGGAACCTGGGACAACGTATTTTACAGGAATAAAAGTGTTATCCAACACTAAGAAGACTAATTACTTTGTGAACATGTCAATATTCTAAAAATGTATGTATATATAAAACATGTAAATCTCAAAGCGGTACCTTGTTTGGTGTTACTTCCGTAGTAGGTTTGGCAACTTCATCGACATCAAGTTCCTTCAACTTAAGGTTAGAATCGATATAATCAATAACCCCAACCTTTTCAGTGACATTGACAACGATTAATGAAGGATAGTTCAATCGTATATTAAAGTCTGTCACACGGATCAACCAGGCATGAGTATCGTCCATTAAGTCGTACATACAGAGGGGCATTTTGTTTGGAACCATACTACAAAACAATGAATCTTTCTTACTCAAAGTGCACATACATAAATAATATATCTATCCTAACCATATGTATTGGAAGTAAGATTGAACAAAGTGTAGAGTAATTATATGTATCCTACTTAAAAAAATACAAAAATTTATAGCATATAACATGAATAAGTTAATTTATAGACTGATTAAAATGTACCTCTCTTGCCTTTTCGATTAATGAATCAGTACTCGTTTTCAACATCTTGGTCACTTCAGAGTCGAATAAAATAACATGAATTTGACAAGAGGAGTCACAGCAACATGGACACCCAATCTGATTCAGTTTGACAAATAAAAGATGTATTTATACAACTGATAAATCATAATTATTTATGTTTTGATACCAAGAAATGATGTAATCGAAGATTGGTAACTACAATGTAAACTGTCGAACCTCGGGGTAACATTTTTAACAGGCCCACAATTATCACATTCAAACTCAGGAATGGCCAAATCACTACCATACTTCGGCCACGTGTATTTGTGGAATTTGTTACAGATATACGACAACCATCCTTCATCCCCGTCAATCACAACAACTTTTGCCTTAACAACCAACTTTGTAACCTGTTAGGAAAGTGGTGGCAAAAGCATTTCCACTAGGGTTAACATTATTATTTCAAAGAGTTACAGATTATGTAATATATTGGATTAGATTTGTACCTCTTTGTTATGTTATACAACTCCTTGACCGTTACAACAGAACGTTTGGTCCAGATCATCATTTCAGCATCCAATGGATTGGTAGCATCAGTAGGTAGTGCCTTTTGTAACACACTTTTCACCTCAGGCACATGCTATAATAACAGTAAATTCAAAACTTATTAAGTGTACATATCTATACAGAATGTAATATATATAACATTAATTATGGGGTTGATCAGCATAATACCACAATACCTTATTTGGTGATAAATGAGTCAAGTTAATATAATATCAAGTTACGAACAATACCGAATAAAGTCTATAAAAGATGAGTTAAAAACACAAGAGAGTGCATTTCTAAAAAAAAAAGCAACCGACTGAAACAAAACTTTTGATAAAATACATTATTTAATAATATACATTTGGAAACCGATGATCCCAAAAATTGAGCTAAAACGACGATCCATAAACATAAGAAGATATTTACTTGAATATATACATTTTTTTTTTAAGTTCCGTTCATCACTTCAACATAACACAGTGTTATCCAAACATGGTGACAAGGGTGTTTCGTACCCTTTTACATGATTGAAATATGCTTGCAAGCATCCTCTTTATTACCTGACAGTATCAGTATTCATAACATTCTAACTTTACACATTGTACTTATCCCTTATCATAGCTTTTACAGACAATATATACCACACTGAAACATAGGAATGCTTCCATGGATCTTGTTCATTATGATTCAACACATTTAAATGTTCAAGGTTCATCAAAGGACAGCTTGATAAAAAGCAGCTTTGACCAATCCATGGCAAAACTATGACTTTTGTTCATTTTGCCTATAGTTTTATTATCAATATCAAAATATCAATATCAATAGAACACTTACAAAACTGAACGTACTTATATCCGACCCAAAGGTTTTAGTTTTAATTATTTAGTTTGTGATTCCCTGCAATTTGTATACGATTTTCATTAATCAACTATTCAAAGATTTGTTCATTTGTACATAACTGCTCATTTGCTGAACTTCTCTTAAGAAAATTGTCATTTTAAGGGACTAATATAAACTTCCCAACATCATAAAAACATACTCTAGATATAAACATCCAACCCTGATATCTTTGTTTGCCTGCTGCTTTTGCATTTTGCATACTGATATTTGATCTCAAAACATGTGTGGTCAAATTTGTGTACCTGTGAAAGTCATTTGCTCCTTCTTGTAACAAAAAAATACCTTCTGTTTTAGTAACTATTTGCAGCTTCCAGCCATCACCATAACATGTCAGAACAACAGATTTTGGATCAAGACTGACTGTTTGCAGCTTCCAGCCATCACCATAACATCGCCATAACTGTTTGCAGCTTCCAGCCATCACCATAACATGAAACATCTTTACTCTGAAACATAAAAAAAAAAAAAAAAGAATTATTACTACTATACAAATCAAAAACACAAAAGTAAGCCTGTATGCTTCAGGTAATTAGTTGACAGTATGTATACAACCAAACCTTCTACTAATCAATTTTACAATTGCAAAGATCTAAACCACAATTCTGCTAGTATAAGTACAATTAGGGCTAGCAAAATCAAACTTTAAAAAGCACCACATTCCATACTGATCAGATTTTAACGAAATCAATGTGCTTGTTGCAACTCATAATCAAGAATACATGTAAATAGCACTCGATAAAATTACAGAAATATCCTACTACATACAACTTGAACATGATTACCTTATTTGAAAACCATGTCAAAATACAAACCCTCAATAGTAGACGAGAGATTTGAAAACCCTGATCAATTAACCGAATGATGTTGAATTCTGACTTATTATTCTGTTGTTAACAGCTGTGGTGCTTAATTGATTGCGACCGACTAAGGTGGGAAACTGGGAACAAAATTAAGTGTTAAAATATTTGGGGAAGAACATAGGGAAGTTTGGCGCTTAATTTTTTCAGCACTGAAATATATTTTGTTTATGGTTACATATCCATAGATAATAGATCAATATTTGTAGTTTTTATTAAAGAAATAAAAAAAAAAAAATCAATTCAAGGTTTTCTTTAAAAAATAATTACTTTTATTATATGGTTTCATTATAAATAATTCTTACACATTATATATATATATATATATATATATATATATATATATATATATATATATATATATATATATATATAATATATATATTGGTAGGATCAAGAGGAAGTAACCATTCGGGAGAAGCGGGGGAAGCAAAAACTTTTTTTTTTTTTTTCGTTTTTTGAAAAAACTTTGTTCACGAACATTATAGATGAGATGAAAATATGAACATTTAGTAGAGACACTTTGTGATAAATGTTTTTATTTTGGCGAGAAAACGCTCGAAGACGTAATATATAACAATTATCGTGTTTTTCGAGCGTATTTTGAGGTTTTAGCTATTGGGGTTTAGATATTAGGGTTTAGATATTAGGGTTTATAGGGTTTAGATATTAGGGTTTAGAAATTTAGGGTTTAGGGTTTAGATTTAGGATTTAGATTGAGTTTTTAACACGAACGGTTTAGAGTTTAGGGTTTAGGGTTTGGTGTTTTGAGTTTATGGAATAAACCCAAAATCCTAAACCCTAAACTCTAAATCGGGCTAAATTTTACTTCACAAAACATGAAGAAAAAAAACGTTCATATTCTTCACGAACAATATTATCTTGAATGTTATTTTTGTCGATCGTTTTCCCGCCTAAATAATAACATTCATCAGGAAGTGTCTCTTCTAAATGTTCATATATTCGTGTGATCTTGATGCCAGAAAAAAAAAATCAAAAAAAGCGAGAAAAAAAAATTTGCTTCCCCCCGCTTGGTTACTTCCCCATTGATCCTGCCCATATATATATATATATACACACACACACACACACACTAACTTTCCTTTCACTTTACCCATCGGTTAGGATTAAGAACCGCGCTTCGCTGCGAGTAGTGTTGATGATGTTATATGCAAAATAGATATTACATAAGTTATATTATCCGATGATATACAAAATTGAAATAAACACCAACTCGATACCTAATGACGTCCAGTGTAATCAGAGGAACCCAAAGCTGTACAGGGTTCGGATTTAGGGTTTAGCGTTTAGGGTTTATGGTTTAAGGTTTAGGATTTAGGGTTTAGGGTTTAGTGTGTAGGGTTTAGTGTATAGGGTTTAGGGTTTAAGGTGTAGGGTTCAGGGTTTAAGGTGTAGGGTTTAGGGCTTATGGTTTAAGGTTTAGGGTTTAGGGTTTAGTGTGTACGGTTTAGAGTTTAAGGTTTAGGGTTTAGGGTGTAGGGTTTAAGGTTTAAGGTTTAGGGTGTAGGGTTTAGGGAGAAAAATCCTATATGGTCCTCTAATGCTAAATGAAGCAATTGCTTCTGTGACGATCGCTCCAAATTCATATGGACGAACACGTCATTCATTGATTTCATTGCGAGGTATTTGACCTCTATATGATACGTTTTGTAAACATTGCATTCTTTTGAAAAGGCACACCATAAATGAATATTTAAATCAAAGGTTTTCGACATCTGATGATTTCTACATATAGACAATCACCATAAATAATAGTTTACAACATCATTTCTGTTGACAATGCAGTCAAAATAAGATACATGGTGATGATTTGGTAAATGCAACGTCTCCTTGAAAAATATGTCATGCAAGACTCCATGCACATAGCTTGTTTAACATCTAAGCAAACAGCGGAAGACTTCTAGGAAACCTGAGAATAAACATGCTAACAAGTGTCAACACAAAGGTTGGTGAGTTCATAGTTTTAATGTTGCTCATAATCTGTATATAAAGGTGGATCACAAGATTTCAGTTGTTTAATCCAGAAACGTTTATCAATAGATTCTACATAACAGAGCACCCTGGTAACTAAACTTTAACGCTTATATAATTTGTACCCTTTGTATAATCATCTTAATAATACACGCAAACCAACGTGTACGCTTCTCAAATAGCATACGTCCGTTAAAAGGCTAGCGCTCTAGCTCGGACGGGGATGTCAAGCCCTATGGATCCATATACTACTACTCGCGTCCACCGGTTCTTATAACTGGCAGTTACTAGTTACCAAAGCTAAGGGAATTTCGGTTCAAACTCGTTGTAGAATTTAGTATGTACTTGTATCCATTGTGTTTAAAATAAAGTACATGTATTTTCAGCCCAAAAATATATATTGCAAAAGTAATTAAAAAGGGAGCAATGAAACTCACGCATATAAATATTGTAAATCAGTTTATAAAGCATTTGCATGTATTCTCAGCCCAAAAATGTAGAGAGTAAAAGGGATCTTATGAAACTCACTATTTAATATTGATATACAATATTGTAGAAAAGCACGTAGACGCATCGGAGATGATAAACACGAGGTTTGATTCACAAAAATACCCTCGAACATTACCCATAATTTCCTTGGCAATAACCCATATTTTCCTTAGCTCTAGCTCGCTTGGAAACACGTTTTGAAAATTACTTGGACAGCACTCCGTCGTAATATTTTATGTACATTATTATTTTTGTATCGCAAAAATAATAACATTAATAATAAAAATAATAAGATTAATAATAATCTTATTAATAATAATAATAATAATAATAATAATAATAATAATAATAATAATAAATAATATTACAGAGTATATCTATATTTGTGTATGTGTGTGATTATCTCGAGCCAAAAACTGCAATTTATAGAACCTGGCCTGAAATCTGGAGTCATGCGACTCGTATGGAAATGGCCTTCTGGCCATGCGACTCGCATGAGGACCAGGGACAGCTCACATTGTTTTGTATTTTAGTTTGTCGACATATTTAAATATAATATATATTATATTTAATTTATATAATTATTTATATATTATATTATATTTACGTGCATAGTTAACTTGTAACTTTTGTTCCGATAAGTCGTACGTTGTTACTTGACTTATGTCCCGGTTCCGGTTTCTCGAATGTCCTTTCGTACGCTGAGAAAACTTGCATTTTACATTTCGTGACTCGTACCTTTGTTAAAATATAGCCTTAAATTATTCCTAAACTATACCACTCAAAGTATATCTTAAACTTTCGAGTATTTTGGTCATTTACTTCTATAAATCATCGTCTCACTATTTATTAAAATACATTTTTTAAAATAGTGGTTTACTGTAGCAAAGTTACTGTAGCAAAGTCAATTTTTACTGTAGCAATTCACTGTAGCAAAGTCAATTTTACTGTAGCAAATAGTGATTTTCGAAAATACTGTAGCATTTTGGGTACTGTAGCAATTTGAAAATACTTTATCAAATTAGTGTTTTACTGGTTCATCTTAAACGTTTTAGTTAACTTGTCTAAATATCAATCAAATCAATAATCGAATGTTACTATCGTTTACTAAATAACTTGAAATCATATATATTCAATTAGATATATAAACCAATAAGTTTAATGTACGGTATTATGCAATGAGAACTTTGTTACGTTTTCAAGTTATAGTATATATATGTATCTATTTACATATAATTGTTCGCGAATCGTTGAGAAAATCGAAGGGTACTTGAATAGTTCAAAAATTTTGAGATTCAGTTTTACAGACTTTGTTTATCGTGTCGAAATCATTAATCCTTTAAAGATTAAGTTTAAATTTAGTCGCAAATTTTCGGGTCATTACAGCTTGGTGCAAAAAAACAAAAAAACTTTATTGTTCAAAAGTAACTTCGAGAAGGCATTTGATTATATTCATTGGGACTACATATTTACGTTGATGCGATTTATGGGTTTTAGTGAAAGATGAATATCGTGGATCCGCACGTGTCTTGTTTCGTCCAGAAATAGACGCCTCATAGTTACCTCCATCATTTATGCAACTCTCTGGAATATGTGGGATTAGATTGATGGGGTTCCTAAACCGTTTGTGTGTCTGTTATGGGACCAAGTGTTTGTTCCGGGAGCAAGCGTCTGTTTCGGGACCAAGCGCCTGTCCCTGGACCAAGCGTCTGTCCCGGGACCAAGCGTATGTCCCGGGACTAAGCGCCTGTCCCGGGACCATGCGTCTGTCCCGGGACCATGCGTCTGTCGCAGGACCAAGTGTCTGTGTCGGGACCAAGCGTCTCTTCCGGAACCAAGTGTCTGTTCCGGAACTATGTGATAGCCTTGATGTGGTATGGTTATTCCAGAATGGTATAGTTATTCCGGAATAATGTGGAAGATCCAACTATGATGTGACAGATGAATGTATTCACTCTTGGTTAGGTGGAAGGACTTTACGCGATGTTTATTCCAAGTGTTTCTTCACAGTGTTCTCCTGACCGGGTATGGTTGCAATCAGTTCATATATTTATCCGTAGTATTATGTGGAGATTGTCGTGTGATTAGTGTGTTTGGCTGAGTAAACCTTGACGTGACAATATAGTTTGTAACCTCTTCGATATATTTGTACTCGGGTAGGTGGTACCGGTGTATGACTCACTTGTCCGGGTAGGATGGGCTTATGTGAAGTCATGACCAGCTTTTATCCGGGACATCATTTCTTCCCGGATGTGTACTTGAATGATATTTTGGCCGGTTTGCTTAAGTATGACCGAGACAATGCATTCCCTCCTGGACCGTTATGCCGGTTAAATTCGAGACGAGACTTCGTTAAGTTATGAAAGAATGTGTTTTATCGATACAAATCATTATGTGTATCATTAACCACCGAACAACCGAACCATAACTATACAATCGAACCACCAAAGGACATCCAGCGAACCATCACCGGAGCACCACCAGACAACCAAAACCACCATTGAACCACCTTCAGATCAATTACCACCACCTAATCGCCAACGTACCCTTGTCGGACCAACGAACGACCGAATCACCACTAGACCACAACCTGACCACTAGACGACAATTAAACCACCACCTAACTACCAGCCGCACAAACGAACCAGCACTAGGTCATAGTTGAACAGTCACAGAAACAAACAACTGAACTACCACCGAATCACCATCACGCAAGGATGTTTTAGAGTTAACTTTCCAAACAAGTACATCAATCACCTATACAAAGACAAAAGCAAAACTACCATATATCTATTACGATCACTTAAACACACCAAAATAATGGCATGTAAAATTACATAAATACTATATTTAAATGATTGTGTACTTTGAAATCAATATTTGTAGTATTAAATATATGTAGTATCTAATAACATAATAATCAACAGTTCAATATTTTCTAAAACATGAAAAATGTTACTATAAAGTTTTGTTCGTTAATATGTACAAAAGATTTCTATATGATTGATAATATGTGACAAAAAAATTTAGTATAATCACAGAAGCAGATTTGAGATGCTAAAATATATGTATTATAATTCTAATCTAATAATCTAATAATCCATCTAATACTAATCTTCTAATTTCTAATTATCTAATATATCTAATCTAATATTCTATTCTAATATCTAATATATCTAATCTAATACTTCTAATATCTAATCTAATATATATATATACTAACATAATAAAGAAATATCAATATTTTAAATCAATCTTGGCTGAAACATGAAAAATTTTAAACTCAATATTTGAGATTGAGATGCCCGCTAAAACAATTGACATAAAATTCAAAACCTCAAATTCTTCCTCAAATTTCAATACCCGCCTTTTATCCAAACTTTATTATCACCACCAAAATCAAACCATTGCGTGATAGACTCGGGCTCCGTTATCATATCATCAGGCCATAAATTTAGGGCAAAAAACACCATCGTAGGGTTCAAGCGGCTTATCATCAAATTAAGCAGAAATTGGGTCGATACTATCATCTGTTAGCTATTAGGTTTATCAAATTTGCTAGGGTTTCAATATATTTTAAGCGTGAAACTTAATTTATCATCTGCGAATGGACGAGATCTGGGAGAGAGCAGTGGCCGTTTACCACATCCGCCATTATTTCAGAAGTTTACGCACTTACAACACATATATGGTATCTTGTAATTTCTGGTTGAAGCTGGTTTGGAATCGTTGAGAGATTTTGATTTATCGAACAATCGGATGGATCCAGGAGATCTATGATTTGAGACCGTTGGCTGACTTAAGGCTTGTATTCAATTTTCAAATTCATAGGAGAAGGTATATTGTGCTGCCTATGAGTCTAACGTTTTTCTGTTGCTGATACATCTGCTTCTTTTCAGACTGCTAATGATATGGTTGTTTGAATTTTTATTAAATCTTTTGTCTGTATTTGGTTCATGCTGTTGTTGTCGTTATTGATAAGTTACACCTGTTGTTTGTTATTGTAATGTTGTAGATGGTATTACTTCAGTTCCTGGATCGATCCCATCGACATATGCTTTTTCTGTTGCATATGCTTTTGGTTCGGTTTGAATCACGCAAACAAGTCCAAATATATTTCGTTTAGGTCTGAATATCTTGTCAAGTTTTGTCCAACTTAAGAAGAAATGGAGTTACTGAAGGTACTCTCATCAATCCATTATCTTTATTATTTATCTCCTATTTTTTGACTTGCAGATTGCTCAGTTAAGCATTTAGGGAAATTGTTCATTTCACGTTTGCGAATACTGTTTAAATGTGCATTAGAAAATACTATCTCATTTTTTTTTTTTTTTAGTGATATGAGTTGGTGGGTTCATCTAAATGAATTGTACTAGGAAGTTTTTCTATATGGTACCTAAGTTTGTGCTTAAGATCTTTATGATGAAACAAACTGGTATGAATCTAACAGAAATCAACTAATTAGTTTCAGGACTACCATGTTATGTTGCATACAATATTTATTTTGACATATGCATAATGTATTGCTGCTATAGCTCTTTACGTAAAGTGTCCTAAACTCAGTAAGTCAGTTGAAGTGTTGTTTATAAATTTGTCTAATTGATATATATGGACAACCCTCTTAAAAGAAAAGAATCGTCTTCTTCAACGCTAATTAATGATGTTGAAATGGATAATCTTCTTCAACGCTAAAAGAAAATAATCATCTTCTTCAACACTAATCAGTTTATTGAAGTGTTATCATACAGTGATTCTTCATGACAAAATGCAAGAGCTGAAAGTAGTTGTTACCTTGAAGTTATGTAAGTTTATTGTAGTTTTTTTTTTTTTTTTTTTTTTTTTTTTTTTTTTTTTTTTTTTTGAAAAGCCAAAATCTTGCAGATTCTTTTTGGGTTAGGAATAGTTAAGACGTAGATGACTAAGAGTGATAATATGTAAATAAACAATTTGTGTGTTTATGAATGGAGATTGGAATATGTAGTACGTAACTAGAGGTCTGTTCTGATCATAATCTGTCTAAAAATTGGTCAACCCTCGGTCAATGGGAATCAGTCAAAATATTGATTAAACCGTTCAACATCATAGATTAATCTTATTACTCGGGATCAAAGTAGGATTATATCGGTTAAAGTCTTGAAATACAGCTGCATTTTAGATGTTAAGTTATTAGTTATGTGAATATCAGGAGGACTTTTTATGCAACTATTAACACGTGTCAGTTAATGCTTTCAACGCACATTTACAAACTTTCAGATACAACCAGTAATCCAACATAAATATAAATAATCAGCAACTCACTAATTATTGTACTACTGCAGGAAAATTGCAACTCTTAGGGACCCAGTCAGGGGCGGAGGGAGTATTGATCAAGTGGGGTTAGATGACCCCTATGGTCCACCTAATATTAGTGTGAAAAAATTTAATATTTTGATTTGCCCCATGCCCATTGAAGTCCTATCACTAAATAAGAGTTTATTTGATGATCCCTGTTAGATTGGGCCTTAAAATATATTGTTCCTTTCACCTGTTCCTCATAAAATGTCATACGCATGACTGATCATACGAGTATCAAATTAGAAGCCGACGATTGAAGTGGGTTGTTATTGTTCATCTTCATCATAAAAATTTTCAAGTCTTTATAACTTTCTTTAGATTAAAGCAGGTAACTTTTGACTTAATTAATTTAGGGCTTGCGATATCTATGTTAATTAATTCGGATGCTTCTTTTTTTGATTCCTGTCGTACTTTATCCTAGTATATTCTAGCCGTAATTTGTTATTTGCCTATCAATATTTGATAGTTTGTTTAAGTAATATTTTGTTTGCCATGACTAATATTGACACATGTACTTCCTCATATATGATATATGATATGTATGATATATGAGTTTTAATATTTTGTGCTTATCACTTTATTAGATTGTTTCATTTCATTGTTTGCCATTTGCTTATTTGGCAACTGAAAAGTGTTTGAAACTATAATATGTGTATTAATTAGTCAATCCGGAAACTAGTTCATAAACAGGAACCTTTTTACACGTTACTCCTATGATTTTAATATGAACTTTTAATTTTACATGCTATAAAGAGAAGCCCTTGCCAATGTTAAAGATGAAGATGCAATTCAACGTTTCCAAAAGATGAGTTTTCGTAGAGGAAAAGTGTAGTTTTTGGACATATTTTGTGCAGTTTTTGGGTATACTTTTTGCAGTTTCTTGGGCATACTTTGTGCAGTTTTTTAAGTAGACTTTGCGTAGTTTTTTCGGAGCTCTTTTGGGGATGTTTAGGAGCTAATTTAGGGCTGTTTTGGGGCTGTTCTGATGCTGTTTTGCTGCTATTTTGCTACTACATTGCAACTGTTTACATGTATTGTGAAGTTTTGCTGTTGTATTTTGATTGTGTTTTGTATGAATATTAGTAGTGAAACTGGTTGCTTTAAATTATAGTTATTATAGCAACTTTTTCTTTTTCTTTTGCCCCCATCAATATAAAATCTTGTATCCGCCACTGCAGTCCTACTTCATTGGAATCAGACAACTGTTGGGGGAACCAAAATGCGACCTTCACGATGCTTGGTTCGTCCCAAAATTAGTTATATTATATTAGTTGGTGTTTAGAAAGTTAACTAGATAATACTAGAAAGAATCTACAAACTAATATTAGTGATGAGTAGTAGATGAGCTACCCATTGCTTATGATCCTTGGGCTCATGTGAGGTGCTTTAACAAGATTGCAGATGTAGGTTCTGTTAGTTTATTTTGGCTAGTAGAAGATATGTTTATCCCACATTGGTGGGAGGAAGATGTGAGGGGTGAGTGACTTGGTTATATAAGAGGGGCTAAGTCTTCATTCCAAATCGCACCAATCAATACACTTTAAGTATTTGATTATTTCTTTCTTTCTTACCCTTGTTTGAGAGTTGTATTAGTTAAATATTTTGGAGAGTGTAGTTGGCTTAAGAGAGTCGTCTATATCATTGTAACAATTTGTGATATAGTGTATTTCTCTCTTTGGGGGCCGGTGGTTTTTCTCCTGTTTTGGAGTTTCCACGTTAAATCTTGTGTTGTGTATTGTTCTTATTTCTTTACTATTATTGTTGGGCTGGGTGGTGGGAATTAGTGAGGCCGTAATTTCCCAACAACTGGTATCAGAGCGTCAGGTTTGACGGGGGTCTCGGTTATAGGAGTCGGAGTATGCTCTGTGGTTGCCACGGGAGTGGATCGTCCACATCAGAAACGAGTTCTATTGATCGTATAGGGTATCTGGTTAGACAATATTTTTCTGATTCGTAGTAATAGTTGGATTTGTTAGTGGCGAGTTGTGGATTTCCGATTTAAAGGGTCCTGGCTACCTGCTACATCTTTTGGCTATTCGAAACGTGAGCAAAATCAGAGAAAGTTGTTGTCTATAGGATACGGATACGATGTCGAAGTTCAGTCCAATGAGGTTTGATGTAGAGAAATTTGATGGGATGATCAATTTTGGCTTATGGCAGGTTCAAGTCAAGGATGTGTTGATTCAGTCCGGTTTACACAAGGCTTTGAAGGGTAAACCCACCCTTGTTCCTGGCAGTGATTCTAGCAGTAAGTTCGATGAAGAAGAATGGGATGATATGGATTTGAGGGCAGCAAGTGCGATTCGTTTGTGTCTTGCAAAGAACGTGCTTGCAAATGTGCACGGGTTATCAACGGCAAAAGAGCTTTGGGTTAAACTAGAGCAGTTGTACCAGGGCAAGGGCATCTCAAATCGGTTGTGTCTTAAAGAACAATTTCATACTCTGCGTATGGTTGGGGGTTCAAAGATTTCAGATCATCTAAGTATTCTTAACGGTATTGTTTCGGAACTGGAGGCTATTGGAGTTAAAACGGATGATGAAGATAAAGCTTTGAGGTTGATATTATCTTTATCATCGTCTTATGAACACATGAAACCTATTTTGATGTATGGGAAGAAAACTCTGAAGTTTGAAGACGTTACTAGCAAGCTCCTATCCGAGGAGAAAAGACTGGAAGGTAACGGGGTCTCGTCATCAGGAGATACGATAGTGTTGTGTTCGGATAGGCAGAAGAGAAACTCTAGAAAGAATCTGACATGCTGGAAGTGCGGGAAGACTGGACATGTAAGGGTTAATTGTCCCGGTGGAGCTAATCCGGCAAATGGCTCCAAAGACGCTAACATTGTCTCCGTTGTTACGGAGAGTGACGAATTCCTCTGAAGTCACGTCATCCTCATGGTGTGTCCGCGCCACCGTGGAAAGGGATGTTCGTTAGCGGTTCCACAATTACACATGGGCATTGGTTTGGCGTTGATGCAGGCTGTGTGGTGGAAACTAATGTTGTAGCTGATGGGACTTTCGGAAAAGCCAAACAGGAAAGTTGCACCATAAAGTTTCAGCTGGTTGTTCAACAACATGTGCCGAGGTGAAATGCTTGGAATGTGATATTCTAAGTGCTATACTCTTAATGGTGGAGTATGATAATTCTTGTTAAGAGTTATGATTGTCTGTGATGACAATGATTGTCGGTTTAGACAATGTTCGATGAAGATGCAAGTTTTGTCTCTTGGGAGATAATGTCAACGGCATAAAGATGAGGATCTTGAAGTTGTCGTCGAGGAAGCGTCTACATCGGTTATCCTTGCAATGTGGAAGCATGGTTATCTTCTTCTATCCAAAAGGTGGAGATTTGTTGGTTTATTTTGGCTAGTAGAAGATATGTTTATCCCACATTGGTGGGAGAAAGATGTGAGGGGTGAGTGACTTGGTTATATAAGAGGGGCTAAGTCTTCATTCCAAATCGCACCAATCAATACACTTTAAGTATTTGATTATTTCTTTCTTTCTTACCCTTGTTTGAGAGTTGTATTAGTTAAATATTTTGGAGAGTGTAGTTGTCTTAAGAGAGTCGTCTATATCATTGTAACAATTTGTGATATAGTGTATTTCTCTCTTTGGGGGCCGGTGGTTTTTCTCCTATTTTGGAGTTTCCACGTTAAATCTTGTGTTGTGTATTGTTCTTATTTCTTTACTATTATTGTTGGGCTGGGTGGTGGGAATTAGTGAGGCCGTAATTTCCCAACAGGTTCGAATCTGGATGCTTGCCATAGTCATTGAGGGTGTTAGTGATTCTTCCATTACAAGGCCATGTCCTTTCATCAACGTACGCCCTTGTTAAAGAGTTGATATTATAAATTTGATTAACTTGAATGTTTAAAGCTAATAGATGAATGATTTTGTTTGTAGGTAGCGCTTCAAAGATTGAGAAGATTGCATTATGATATGTGACATACGCTTCATGTTTTTGTTGCTTTTTATTGATCGTCAAAAATACTTTTATGTTTGTTTTTAATATTAACTTATTTATGTTTAGTGTTATTTGAAACATAATTATGTATCATGTATTATATTTATTTATTGATAAATGAAGTTCATTTTTTGAATGTTAATGATCTAATATATGTTTTACGATCCATTTGTATTGTAAATAATTATATTATAAGACCCTAAAAAGGGTATCATCATTTTGGTTGGGATGTTATGACCTTCATTAACAGTCCTAACATGTGCTTTTTAGGACCTTTTTTGTGTGTTTTAGGACCCTATTGAAAGGTCGCAATATATTATTTAGGACTCTATTCATGTGGTCCTTAATTATTTTATAGGACCCTATTCATGGGTTTTAAAAACTTATTTTAGGACCCTATTTGTGTGGTCCTTAATGATATTATAGGACCCTTATTCATGAGTTTCATAAACTTATTAGAACCCTTTTTAAGAATCATAATATGTTTTTTATGACCTTAAATAAAGTCCTTATATGTTTTAAAATATTAGAAGTCACATTATATGACCTTATAATAAGGTCCTAATATGTTTATGGGACCCTTCTTAAGGGTCCTTAATAATATTATAGAACCCTTATTCATGGGTTTCAAAAACTTTTTCAGCTATTAGGACCATTTTTAAAGATCCTGATATATTTTTTAGGACCCTTAAATAAAGTTCTTATATGTTTTAAAATATTAGAAGTCACATTATATGACTTTATAATAAGGTCCTAACATGTTCATGAGACACTTCCTAACGGTCCTTAATGATATTATTGAACCCTTATTCATGGGTTTCATAAACTTTTTTCAGCTATTAGGACCCTTTTTAAAGATCCTCATATGTTTTTAGGACCCTTAAATAAAGTACTTATATGTTTTAACATATTAGATGTCACATTATATGACCCTAGAATAAGGTCCTAATATGTTCATGGGACCTTTCGTAAGGGTTCTTATATATTTTTTAAAACCCTTTTTTAATAAGGTCCTAATATGTTGTTAGGACCCTTATTAATCTATTGGGACGCCACTGTGGGAGGACCAATTTGTTAGTGGTCCTATCAGCTCAAAGGTCCTATTAGAGTACATAATAGGACCTTTGTGGTGGTCCTATAAGGCCATTTTTCTTGCAGTGGTAGATTGGTTTATATTCCTACACTTATGCTAGAGAAATACATTTCGATGCTAGAAAATGATGTTTTTGAAAACCCTAGTTCTAGTGTTACACCTGCTATTGAAGCAAAACCAACTCTACCAGTCTTAACTGCATGTCCTGTTTCGAAAGTTCAAATAAGTGAAGACCTAGCACATGAATTAAATGACTTAACCAACAAGTTTGTAACCAAATTAGACAACATGGAAAAGAAGTTGGAACTTGCTAAGTCAAAATGACTAGGTCACAAGGCTTTAGATGTAAAGGTAGAACCTAAGGTAGAACTAAAAGTTGAACCTAAGGTAGAACCAAATGAAACAAAGTTTGAAAAGATAGATTTGACTCATCTAGTTGATAAACAAAGTTTGAGAAAATGTTGAATTTCAACTCAGATGCAAATCTTTAGCACAAATGCTTAAAATGTGTGATAAATTGCCTCCACTTCCTAGGAAAGAATGTACTTATGCTTTTAAGAAAGGTGAAGTTTTATTTTATCCTGAAGACTTATGACTTGAGATTCAAAGCTTAAATCGTAAGATAGTTCTACAAAAATAGGCTAACACACATAAGCGAGATTCTCCAAAAACACACATAACACAAATGACATTTGCTTGTGTGAACAAAGTTTATGATTGTGCTGGTGGGATTGATAAGAAGGTTACGGGGATAACAAATTCGAAGGCTTCTAAACCCATTATCATTTTTAAAAATCCTTTATGTTCTCAATTAGGGAAAAGTGTTTCAATTGTTGCATCTTCAAAACAATTTATTGTTAAGAAGGTTCATCATTCCGATGGTTCTTATACTACTGAACAACTTCCTATGATGTTATTGTCAAATCATACAAAGGAAAGTCTTTTAAAGAACCCAGTGAATTCTAAACAACACACAAGTCCAAAACCCGATTTGAGTGAGTATGATAACAAAGAAAGTCAAATCAAGAGGAAATTTTGAAAACTCAATCATCTCACATGTTAAGTGAAAAGTTTGGACGTCTAAATAACAAATGTGTTTTTCGTGTCACAGGTTATAATCCAAACTTGAATTACAAGTCCATATGGGTACCTAAGTCAAAGACTAAGAAAGTAGCAAACAAAACCAAGAAATTTGCTAGTCGACCTAGGAAACCATCTCATGTATTTCTTTTTACTTATGTGAATAAAACATCTACTTGGAATAATCGGTGTGTTCAGACTTCTGATGATTCTGTAAAACTTGAGATTTCTTATGCTGATGGTTCATGTAATGTACTTTTGAATGACGATTTACAATCTAAATTGCATGATGCATTACGTGATACATATTTGTGCGATCCAAAGTTTTCTGTCGGTACTAACCATAAAGGACCCAAGAAACTTTGGGTACCTAAACTCTAGGAAAATTAACGTTTACAGGGTTTCGACATTTGTGTGTGATATATCGACTCCGGTTGTTCTCGACACATGATGGGCGATAAATCCTTGCTCGTGAATTTTGTTGAAAAATTCTTAGGAACGGTTACTTTTGGCAACGATGAAATTGCGACGATAACGGGTTATGGTGATTATGTGAAAAATGTCATAACAATCAAACGAGTCTCATACAATGATGGCCTGGGTTGCAGTCTATCTAGTGTAAGCCAATTTTGCGACAGAGATCTCAAGGTCGTATTCGAACATCTTCAATGCTCGGTGAAATCCACCAATGGCAATGATCTCATTGTTTGTAAACGAAGTGCTTCACTTTATACAATTGATCTAGATCATGCACCAATAAATGGTACTTTGTGTTTGGTTGCTAGATCTACAAAAGAAAATTCGTGGTTATGGCATCACCGGATGTCTCACATGAATTACAAGGGTATCAATCAACTAAAGACTTGGTTGATGGTATTCCTAGCTTTCAATATGATAAGCATCATGCGTGTCCATCTTGTGCAATGGGTAAACTTTTCGGACTAATCATCTGTTTAAGCAAGTCCCAAGTACTTCAACTTTTTTGCAATTATTGCATATGGACTTATGTGAACCCATGAGGGTTTTTAGCCTCGGTAGCCGGAAACATGTGCATGTCATAGTTGATGATTATACACGATTTACATGGATTTTTCTTTTGCGGACTAAATCTGAAACCCCTGCCATTATAATTGAGTTTATCAAGAAAACTCAACGCTCTTTTAACAAACATGTTAAGAGCATCCGAACTGATAATAGGACGGAATTTAAGAATGACTTGCTTGATTGTTACTTAAAGGACTAAGGCATTGAACATAAGTTCTCTGCTGCAAGGAGCCCCCCAACAAAATGGAGTATTCTAATGACGTAACCATACATTGTATGAGGTAGCACGAACGATGCTTGCCTACTCCAAACTACCTCCAAAAATGTGGGGGGAGGCCATTTCAACTACATGTTATACCCAAAATCATTGTATCATAAACAAACATTTTGATAAAACTCCTTATGAGTTGTTATATGGTGGACGCCGAATGTTAAATATTTCCATGTATTTAGTTGTATATGCTACATTCTTAACTACTTTGACAGCCTAAGAAAGTTTGATGCTCATGGCGATCAGGCCATATTTCTCGGTTACTCATCAAATAAAGTGGCTTATCATGTTTATCATAAACGAACAAGGATAATAAAGGAACGCATCAATGTTCGTTTTGATGAGTTATCGGGAATGGCTTTTGACCATCTCAGTTTAAAACCCGATCCGAACCTGACTACTACTTCTTCCGCACGTAACTCAGTTTTCTCAAAGAAGGGTGTTCCTACGGTAACTACAGAGGAACTAGATATCTTGTTTGATACTCTTTATTCTCTTCAACGAAATACAAATGATCATGCCGTATCGGTAACACCAACACAATCAATTACCATTAAGATACAACCAAGTCTAATTGATGAAGATACAACACCAAGTGATTCATCAATTGTGTCTTCATCCTCTCTCCAAACTTCTGATGCTGATCTTGACCCGCTCCAAGATGCATCATTTGATTCACCTCCAGAAATTTCTCCAGGAATTCACACAAACCCATTAGACAATGTTATTTCAGAATAAGAGGATCATGGCTCAACTTCAATAACGGTTGTTGTTACACTTGATACTACTGATCATGAACCTCTTCCACATTCCAACCATTGGTGATGCTACTGCTCCAGTCACAACTCGAAGGGCTACTCGGAATAAGTGCTTATATACTGCCTTTCTTAGTAAGATTGAACCAACTTTGATTGCTCAAGCTTAACTTGATCTAAACTGGGTAGTTGCTATGCAAGAAGAGATAGGTCAATTTAAACGTTTGAAAGTATGGAGGTTAGTTCCAAGACCAATGGGTCAAAAACCAATCGGTGTGAAGTGGATCTTTAAAAACAAGAAAGATTCTGATGGGGTTGTGGTTCGAAATAAGGCACGACTTATAGCTAAGGGTTACAGACAACAAGAGGGTATTGACTATGATGAAACATTTTATCCAGTTGTAAGGATTGAGGCTATTCGTCTTTCCTTGCTTTTGCTTCTCATATGAAGTTCACCGTGTTTCAAATGGATAATGGTCATCTTCAAGAGGAAGTTTATGTTGATCAACCTAAAGGCTTTGTCGATCCTATTCATCCAAACCACGTATAATACTTGGAGAAAGCTTTATACGGTCTAAAGAAAGCACCGCGTGCATGGTACGAGACCTTGACAAAGTATTTACTGGAAAATGGCTTCCCTCGTAGAACAATTGACAAAACGCTCTTTATCCGTAAAAACCACCGTCAGATTCTCTTGTTTCAAATTTACGGTGATGATATTATTTTTGGTTGCATGTCCCCGACCTTATGAAAAGAATTTGGTGACTTTATGGCCAATAAATTCGAAATGAGCATGCTTGACCAGCTTAATTTCTTCTTGGGGTTACAAGTCAAACAATTACCCAATGGGATTTTTATCATTCAAATGAAATACATTAGATTACAGGTCAAACAATTACCCAATATCTTTGTCAAAGCATGGTTAGTTATCTAATGTATTTGACTGCGAGCAGATCGAACATTGCACTTGCTGTAACGGTCTTTGCTCGATTTCAATCCAACCCTAAGAAATCAAACTCCAAAACGGTGGTTAGAATTTTCCAATACCTAAAACGTACACCTAACCTTGGAATCTGATATCCTCATGGATCAGATTTCAATCTAACTACTTATACTGATGCTGATCATGGTGGTTGCCATGTTGATAGAAAAACCACATCGGATCAATTCAGATGTTGGGGAATATGTTAGTTGGTTGGTCATCTAAGAAACAAAACTGTGTTTCATTGTCAATATCTGAGTCTGAATACATTGTTGCAGCTCACTGTTGTTCTCAAGTTTTGTGAATGCAAACTCAACTATTAGACTATGGCTTTAAGATCACAAAGACCCCAATATACTGTGATTCACAAAGTGCAATTGCAATTACTAGCAACCCGGTCCAGCACTCTAAGACCAAACACATAGATATTCGTTATCACTTTATCAAGGACCATGTATAAAAGGGAGATGTAGAGATATACTTCGTGCCTACAAAAGTACAATTAGCTGACATGTTTACTAAACCTTTGGATGAGGTTAGGCTAAAGTTCTTGATTCAACAAATAGGCATGGTGGAGTATAGTGCTTAATTTCCTTAATACGTTTGGTACTTATACCAGGGATCTTGTATTTAGGGAGAGTATATACTTTCTAAGGGGAGCAACTGAACTCTAATGCTTTATATACTTTCTTTCTAGGGTGAGCTTTTAATTTAATGATAACTCCATGGGTTTATTTTTCTACGGTTACGAAAGGGGGAGGTAACTGATTGATATCTTGATTTAAGGGGGAGTTAATGATTTTTTCTTATGGAATGTTCAAAATGCTGATTTACTTCACTGTATATCACATTTTGAGGGGGAGAAAAGGAGAAAATGAAAATGAAAATTGATTTTGAAAAGTGAATTCATAAAAGCTTGTGTTTTAAATGATAAAATTCACTTTAGCTTGTATATATCTCAGTATGCATTCTGTATGTCAATTGGTATCACTGAAGATTTGTACTTTGTAAAATTCTTAAAAATTGGAAAAGATTAAAATCCAAAAGATTTTATTTTTCTAGAATAAATGCTATTTTTAGCATATTACCGAATCTTACAACCAAATAGTGCAGATTCGGTATGTCCCAAAAAGTTCATAATTCACTCAATTTTAATGTGTGAAGGAAAAATAAGAAACTTGTAATTACATTAATCTTGATTCTCCAAAGTTTGAATTTAAAATGAATGAAAATACTTAAATGGGCTGACATTCAGTTTGTTAAGGACCATTCAGTATGAAATTCGGTTAGACTCATGTTTGACCCATATTCGGTGTATATAAATAGAGGAGTCAAAGTCAAAACCTTTACTTTTCAAATTCTGAAGCAAACCAAATATGTGCCTAATCTACCGAATCCATCATTTTTTTCAATCAAATCTTTGGTAAATCATCATTTAAATCAAGTTTGTTTGTTACAATACATAGATCTGAGTTGAATATATATCTCTAAACCAGAATAGATCATTGATTTCATGATTAAGATAATCAGATGATTAAATCATCGAAACATCGAATCTGAAAATAAAATTTTAAATCTTTATCTAAATTAGATTTGTGTGCTTTAATGATAATATCTTGAGTCTAAATGGTGACTGGTAAGTAGATCTTTCATGAAAACGACTTAGATTGCATGTTTAATTTGAGTTTAATGGATTCTGTACATACCGAATTTGTTAGTGCTACAGTTACCGAATCTGTTCTACTGATTAAATGATCATTTGATTATTCTAAGTTTAAAAATGATTCTGGTTATGAAATTGATGACAATATGACTAGAGATGCATGATTAGAGGTTTATTTGTGAAGTTTTGATGTTACCGAATCTAGCATGTTAACATGATACCGAATCTGGTGATTTGGTGATTAGATTTTAAACATTATACTCATGTTTTGCATATGGAAATCTTACATGTTGATCTAGTTCATAAATATAAAAGAAAAATTATATTTGGTAACCGAATATGAGAAACTTAAGAGTTACCGAATCTGCTCAATGTTGCAAAAAATGACTAAGTGTTGTTAGATTCTTGGTTGTTTTATTTGATTAACCATGATGAAATTTGAAGTGTTTAAATCTTAATTGTCTTAACATGAATTTCATGGTTGTCAAATATGTTAGTGTACTAAATAATGTTGTCCATCGTTGTCGAACAACCTGAGAATAGGTTTAGGTCTACGTTGTACACCTAGGATAGTATTGAACTAGAAAACTCATGTCGCAGGAGCATATGTGACCAAAAGTGTAATATAGGTCTATCATGCGACTGACAGAAGTCACTCGTACGGTTCAAACTGTCATCCGTACTGTTGAATACTCAACCGTGCGTGTGAGTTGACAGTAGGCAGACACTATAAATAGAGTATTCCTTGTTCATTGTTTGTTGAGGTTTGTATCACCAAGATCACTTGAGTATGTGTGAGGTGTGTGCTCCTCCTCTTCACCTTCATGGTGGAGAGGATCCATGGTAGATTGATGCTCAACCACTATGGAAATGACAAAGTGATTAGATTAGATTCATGTAATTATTATTCTAATTCGTTTATCAGTTTATTGTATGTAATCTTGATCTATAATCAGCAGATTATTATTGCCTTGTTCATTGTTTATCACATGTTCTTCATTGTTCATCTCTTATCACTTAATTTAAGCTTAAATTCGTCATCCATTCTTGTTCCTTGATCTAAAGATCCTAGCAACTAATGCAAGGGATCCAACAAATGGTATCAGAGCTAATTCTTCTTCCTGAAGTCTTGCAATAATTGAGTTCACTGTAGCAGTAGCTAGTTCTCCACTAGTTTTCATTGTTAACACAAATCCATTCCATTCCAATGGTAGTGCTCCAGCTAGACATACAACTTTATCTTTCTCTTCAATGGTTACATCATGCTTGTGTAGTTCAGCTAGCAAATGACGATATCTTTCAACCAAATCTGTAATAGAATCTCCAACTCGCCAGTGAAAACGATCAAACTCAACTTTCAATACTAATCCTGTTCGAGATCTGTAAGCAGTATTTCCTTCGTTGAATGTACAAAGTGCTTCCCGTATCTTGAACGAATTATCATAACATAGAAATTGATGGAAAATCGGACCATCAAGAGCACTTGTCAAATTACAGCACATTTTCTTCTCCAAATTATATTCCTTACATTCTTCAGTAGGCAATTATGCAGAGTATAAAACTCATTTGTAACTGGTGAACGTGGCCATTGAAATTATGATTCAATATACTTCCAAAGCTTCGTGTCTTGACCATCAGACCAAATCTTAAAACTAGACTTCCACGTAGAGTAGTTATCCATATTCATTAGTCTTGGACATTTCGTACCGCTTTCGGATTCACTTTCAGCAAGGAGTAATCGTTGAGTCATACTCGTGATACTTTGAACTAATGGTGCAGCCAACGCATAATTGTTCGAATTAAACATCTTGACAAAACTTATCAAGAAAAAGGTAAACCGTGTGGTTTAGAAACTTAGTCGTACGAGTCACTAGCTTCTGTTCTCAACCGTACGTGTCACAACTTCAAACGTGCGTGTGATTCTAACTTCTCAATAGACAGCAACAAAAAATCAAACGTGCGAGTAAGATCAACTGTGTGATCCGTTGTACATGTCAATACTTAGCCGTACGGTTCAATGATCAACCGTGTGATCAACCATGCGAGTTACCTAAAATCTTCAACCCAAACTTAGTTTAGCTAAACCGTGCAGATGAGCTCACTCGTGAGCTCAAGCGTGCGAGTGAGTGTTCTTCGGCCAACTCAATCGTATAGCAGCTGTCACCACCAAAACGCTAGAAAATGATGTAAATCACCAATTTCTTCGTCCACAAGCTGTATTAGCACTAAACTAACATAAACACACTCTCAAATTACTATTACAAACGTAAAAATTATAACTTTTTGAACCAAAAACTCTCTAAATACAAAACCTAAAAATAATAAGCTCTAAATCAAGCAAAATCACTAGGATGATGTTGTTCTCTCAACCAACACTCTGATACCAATGATAAAACATGATTTGAATCTTCGAATCCAACATTAGGGGTGTTCATCGGTTCGGTTTTTGGTTTTTCGGTTTATTCGGTTCGGTTTTTTCGGTTTTGAAATTCTAAAAATTAAAACCAAAAACCAAACCGAAATCAAATTCAAATATCAAAACCAAAACCAAAACCAAAACCGAACCGAAACCAAATTTGAATTCGGTTCGGTTTCGATTAAAACCAAATTAACTTCCACATCGATTTTTTTTTCACTTTTTTCTCACGATATAAATAAACATTATATTATTAACTTTGTAAGTATCATACTAAAATAATATATATAATCGAACATATATACAAATTTTAGAAAATAAAATAAACTTATATAATATCATAATACAATATACTACGTATTTTATATCAAAAAATAAACAAAACCAATACCAATAACAAAACTAAAACTTTCTCTGTTTTAGTCATAGTGTATCTTTCTAATAATAAACTGTTGTAAAGCAGTGTGTATAAATTTGATTGATTCAACGTGCACACACACATAAATTGAACTGAATAGCAAATCGACTTGAAATGATTAGTTTCAAAAATGTGGAGTTAAAAGGAAAATTATGAAATTAAAGATTAAAATAGGATTTCAATCCAAGTAAACCGAATTTGACTTGAAGAGTTAAAATATCTATTCAAAATTGTTTCTCGTACATGTATACAATAATATAAATAACTTAAAATATTTATTTAATATTGTATAAATTGAATTCGGTTTTATATTCGGTTTTCGGTTAACCAAATTAAAAAATTTCAAAACGGAAAACCAAACCGAAAAACCGAATTAAAATTCGGTTTCGGTTTTTCTCGATCCGAAAACCATTTTTCAAATTCGGTTTGGTTTTTTTCGATTTGGTTTCGATTCGATATTCGGTTTAAATGGTTTCAAACCAAATGGTGCACACCCCTATCCAACATATTTGACACACATAATGGCAGAATTAGTGAATCAAACCCTCTAGTGAATATGAAATGCTTTTTGGGATTGATTTAGTCAGACCACAATAAGTTTTGTGTGATTAGATCAACACCTAGAGCTATTATTCAACTTTTGCAAGGATTTGGACTTGAAGCACACAGAGAGAATCGGCTAGGGTTACCAAATCTGAGTGAAACAAATGAGAGGTTTAACCTAAAATGAAGACATAACACTATATATACCTCAGCTGTTAAGTCAACCGTAAGAGTCACGTCTCACTCGTACGAGTGAACAAACTCAGGCGTACGATTGATCACTCACTCATGTAAGTGTCATCAGATTAGGTTTAGGACTCAGCTCAGCACAACCATGCATATGAGCTTATCATCCGTACGAGTGAGGCTTCACTCGTACGTCTGACTGAGTCTAACTAGGTCAAACTTCCATATCTTCTTCATGCAGTACCTGTATACGCATGTAAACATAGATTGGATAAAAATGAGTGACCATGGTAACCCAATAACTGAAGTACTGATTATAAACGTGTGGTAGATGTCTAGGGACTCATGCAAAATGCACTAACAAGGTCGTAAAAAGTGCTGATGGTAAACTAATTATTAAACAACCCCATATTCCTAATAAAAGTAGTGGTGGCATCAAGAAAAACACAACAAGTAATCAAAATCAAGGGCAAGCCAGTGGTAGCAACTGCAAGGATAACAATAAGCAAAATGGCAATTATAAAAATGGTAGTAGTTTCCCCTACAATAACAAGAATAACAATAATGGAGGGGCTTGGGTTAAAATTGGTGATAAGAATAAAGGGAATGGCATTAAGATTAATGATTTAGGTGGGAATGATAACAAGAGTAGTGAATTAGGTGGGAATGGTAATAAGAATAGTGACCTAGGTGGGAATAGTTCTAAGAGTAATGCAATAAATAGAAATGGAAAGGGTATTAATACTAGTGGAATAGGGTCTAAGGGTAATAAAGAAGGTAATAGAGATAAGGGTAAAGGTATAGTTGGTAAGAATGGCAACAAGAAGGAATGTAAAGGTGTGCAAAACAAGTTTGGCATTTTAGTTGATGAATCTGAAAATGAGGAAATTGATGATGAGTTTGATGATGAATGGAAACTATGGGAGCCTCAAAAAGAATATATCAGGTTATGTGCCAACCTTAATTTCCTGCCCTCGGGTTTAATTGTTAATGCCTCATCAAAAGAAGAAAAATATTTCTTCCAATTTTTATGCGAAAAGCAAGGCATTAATTATTTCAAACCCATTATCATTGTTGAACCTGATGAGGAAGATGTCATATCTAAAACTGATGGTACGAGCAAGTTAATGAAAGAAGTTGATATGAGCATTGGCGAAGGCAATGTGAATGGTGATAGTTCCAACCTTAAAACTGTTTCCAATGTTTAAGCTAGCATGTTGGAATATTAGAAGTATGAAACTTACCTCTAAACAAGATGAAGTTAGGAAACTCATTAAGAATACTAACTGTAGTGTCTGATGTATAGTTGAAACTAGGGCTTTTACTAAAAAGTTAGACAAAGTGTGTGATTATGTTTTTGGTAATTGGTATAGAGCTGCAAATAATGCTAGTTGCTTAGGTGTACTAGGATACTTATAGGATGGGATCCAAATGAGGTTACTTGTAATGTGATGCACCAATCCGATTAAGTTATGCACTATTTAATAGAGTAGATTAATGGTAATAAAAGATTCTTTTGTTCTGCTATATATGCTTCAAATAATGATACTAGAAGGAAAAAGTTATCAGAAGATTTTTCTGCTTTCAATAACATTATTAATGGTAGTCCTTGGTTAGTTGTTGGTGATTTTAGTGTGAGTTTAAACCCCGAGGATAGGTGCTCTGGGCCTTCTGTGGTTACCAGCCCCATGCATGCCTTTAGAGATTGTGTAAATGACATTGAAATTGAAGACATAAACCAATCAAGACTTTTCTACACTTGGAACTAAAAACCACATGCTATAGGTCCTGATAAAGGTGTTTTGAAAAAGATAGATAAAGCTATGGGTAACCCTGGTCTTATTACCCATTTTCCTGGAGTATTTGCTGAATTTTAACCTTATGATCTATCTGATCATACTCCAATTGTTATTTCTTTTCCCAACATGGACAAAAATAAAATAAAACCTTTTAGATTTAACAATCACTTGGCTGATAAACCTGAGTTCTTACCCCTGATAGATGAAGTGTGGTGTGAAAGTGTTAATGGATATAAGATTTTCTCTGTGGTTACAAAACTAAAGAAGGTCAAAAAACAAATGAGGAAACTTAACAACCTTAATGGCAATGTTCACACTAAAGCTGCTATTTTGAGGGATGATTTATTGAAGGTGCAACAGCAGTTTAATGATGATCCATTCAACAATCAACTTAGAGAAGATAAATGTGTTGTTTTCAAAGCCTATAAAACAGCTATTATTGAGGAGGAAAAGCTGTTGATCCAAAAAAACAAAGTTCAATGGCTAAGAGAAGGTGATGCTAATACTGCCTATTTTCATAAGGTAATATAGAAATAGAATTGAGAGTGTTCAAAATGTAGATGGGGTCAGCTTTGTAGGCAGTGAGGTGCCTGGGCAGTTTGTCACTCATTTGAAAATATGCTAGCCTCCACCCATTTAAATCTACTGGATTCCTATGTTTGTTATTCCTAAGAGTGTGGTTCATGATATTGAGAAAATGCTCAGATGTTTCTTGTGGGGTGGAAAAGATAAGGGTAGAGTAGTTGCTAAGGTGTCCTGGAAAGTGATAAGTTATGACAAAAGCCAAGATGGTTTAAGAATTAGAGATATCCATTTACGGAATAAAACTTTCATTACTAAACATATATGGAATCTGGTTTCTAATAAAAAGTCCATATGGGTGAATTGGATTAAAGAGCATAGAATAGGTAACAAGAAGTTTTGGGCCATGGATGGTGAAGTTGTGGAAGCTTCTAGTAGCTGGAGAGGTATTCTAAGAATTAAAGAATCTGTTAGAAGTAACTTTTCCCATAAACTGGGAGATAGCAGGGATACATGTATATGGTATGATCATTGGCACCCATCTGGACCCCTATGTAAGCTTATGTCCAAAAGGGATTTCATGTCTAGTGGGTTATCATTAAGCAGAACTATGGATGAAATTATTCAAGGTAATGAGTTTAGATAGCAAAATTTGTTTACTCAAAGATTTAACCCTATCTTTTCTGTTGTGCCTGCCATTTATGTGAATCAAATAGATGAGGTTAAATGGGCTTCCAGTGATGGGAAACTAAATGATTATAGTATAAGTACAGCTTGGTTGGATATGAAGGTTACCAGGAAAAATTCAACTGGCATAAATTGGTTTGGTTCTCCCAAAACATTTCAAGGCATGCCTTTATCTGTGGGTAGCAACCAATGAAAATCTAACTACACAAGATAGGTTAGAGAGTTGATTGGTTAATAATGTTAAACTATGTGCATTCTATAATCAGTTCATAGGTTCCCATAATCATATTTTTATTGACTGCCATTATGCCATAGAGGTGTGGGACCATTTTAGAAACAAAGCTGATCTTGATGAGGTGATTGATATTGTCATTAATGGTAATATAAACTGAATGGATCTTCTTGAATTGTTGGTTGCTAAGAAATGTAATAAATCCATCCGGAGCATTATTAGAAGATTGGTGGTGGCTGCTATTATATCCCATATCTGGCAGGAAAGAAATGCTAGGTTGTTTAAAGAAAGTGAAAGGAATGTTGGCACTTTATGTGAGCACATTGAAGAGGTTGTTAGATTGAGGCTCATGGGGTTAAAAATCATAAAATCTCAACTCTTAACTGTAGCTGCTGGTATTTGGAAATTCAGTGTTATGGAAGTCAATCAAAAAAGTCAACATGATAGTACAACTCATTGATGTTGCTGTTTTGGGATCCAAGGTGTGGTATTGGGGTCATTAAAATTTGGTTTGCGCTGGATATACAAGGGGGAGATGGGTAGATGCAACCTCTAATTTTTATTTTATTCTTGTATCTCACTGTGTCCCTCTAAACCCTAGTAAAACTGAGTCAACTGTGTGTTTGAGTCAATTGTGTCATTTTTTAATGAGGTTGCAATATAGGGTCTTTGTAACAACCCTACTTTTTCCGTTAACTTTCGTTTATTTTCGGTTAAATACTTAACGACCGTTAGTTAAAATCTATGAATTTTTACGCCGATTTTAAAAAAAAAAAATACTATTTTTAATATGTGCAACATATTACTTGATTTCATACTTTGGTTTGGAAGTATGCGAGAAACTTAGAAAATGCAAGAAAAACGTACGGTTTGTGAAAACTGAGAAAAACATCTTTTAAGGCAACGAAACGAAAGATAATTTATTTTTAATAATTATTTTATATAATTATTAAGTTTTAACATAATTTTAATTTATTAAAAGTTTTATAAATTTAAAACGCGTAGAATTCGCTAAAACTATCGGTTAACGTTCCAGCTTTTGATTTTTGGTTAACGACACTTAGCAACGAATTAAATAATTATTAAGAAAAATAAATACTCTATATAATTTATGAAAATTAGAATTCTTTTATGATTGAGAGATATTAAATTAATTTAAGAATCTAATAGAATTAACGTTTAGTGATTCGATTCGTGTTTCGGTTCGACACTTAATGGGTTTACTTAGAAAACTTAACTAGCAATAAATTGAGTCCATAAACTCTTCTTGGACCCCTTTTGGTCGAAATCCCCATCCCCCTTGTGCCCATTCGTTTTATCATGGCCCGAGCCCGTTTATTAAACCTTACATGTAACAATTTGAGTCCTAGTCTCATTATCACTTAACAAAAAATGCACGTATCCTTTTCCTCCCTTCTTTTCACGATTAGTGCAGCCCCAAATACTCCATAGCCATCGCCATTCTTCAAGGATCAAGAACGGATCGATTACTCGCTTGCTCGCTTGCCCGATTACATATTCTTGCTCCTCTCGTTCTCCTCTACGCATCAATACCAACAATTTTATGATTAGCGTATGATTCTAAAACTCTATTTTTCTAGATTTCATTATTATTATACATGTATAGGGTTGCTAGAGTGTCTAGTGCTCAAGTCTTGATTTGTGTATGTATTACTAGTTGTTATAATGCTCGGATTGCATGCTAGGGTTTACTCACGAATTTAATTGCTATTCTACTGATATGATAAGTTTGTTGTCTACAAAGATTTGAAAACATGAGCTTACGTTGTCTATAAACTTTTGAAATACGAAACTTTTGTAGTTTATCTTAATTACTATTGTGAAACCAAATCTATTAATCACCAACCGTTGACCTTTTAACATGTCTATTCTCAGGTACTTATTGCTTCCTTTGTAGAAATTTGTTGTTACATAGAAGTCAGGCCAAGCACTGGGACCAGAGTTAACATCGCCGTTAATGGACTTTGACAGGGTGTTAAAGTTGGTATCAGAGCTAATGGTTGTAGGGATCTAGGAATTTCATTAGTGTGTCTAACTGAGTCGTTAGGAAGCATTAGTGAGTCTAGACTACAACCCAACTATAAACTATTACGTATTACTGGTTGCATTACTACATATGTGTATATATTTATACGTATACTATGTGTGCACTAACATCTATTTCTATTACTATCCGTTGCGATAATAATTAACCACGACCTATCACTACTGTTGCTCACTGCCTGTCACTACTTACTACTATAACTACTGTGGGTCATTACTGTTATCGCTACTTTTCACTACTATTGTCTAATACTCGATACTAAGCTTCACTACTCGCCACTTGTGTATTTTGATTTACATAGCGTTGTTTTTATTGGCACTAATTTGGTGTGCTAATCTGTTGTGAAGAAACACCGTTTGACCTTGAACACATTGATGTTAACAACTATTATTTCCCTCGGGATACACACCTTCAAAGGGTGCACAACTCTTCTCGATTAAATACGATTTTTTCTTCGAGATGCCCAATACACCTTGTTCATTTTTCGTTCTCCACGATTATATCCTCTTAAATTTAATGGAGTTATGTTGGAATGGAGGTATGAATTAATGTAATATAATGATGCCTGATTAACGTGATTATATTACAGTAAGTCATACTGAAGTTCTAATGGCTCGTGATGGTGATGGGGCTTGATCAACTTTATTATCACCGCGTACCATGTTACATGACTCTTTTATTTTCTTTGTTGCCATCTGAAAACACCGAGACCCTATCTATCACACAATCTGAGGCTATACTTTTCTTCATTGTCATATATCTTTATGCTCCTGATAAAGGGTCAACTGTTATTCAACTTCAAAATAGACATAACTAAATGTATACTATCTCTTTTTCATCCGATTTAACATCTAACTACAAGATGCTCGGGTGGCTACACTAAGATGAAAACTTCTTCTCTCATTACGCTCATACTTTCTGCAAATGGTAACCTTGTTATCCCATGCCTCAATGGTGAAGGACCTAACATGCACTACACTAGTATTCGCCACGAGAGTGAAAATCTTAACAATGTTTTTGTAAACCATGAATTCGAGAGACTAAAGCAGAACAATCATGATATCTTTCACGTTTGGAACTGGAAGAAACACTTAGAATAGTTAAACTTTATCGTTCATCACTTTGAGATACGCTTGGACACCAAACTTCCTTTCATCGAAGAGTCTATAGACGTCTTGGACTGTAAGCTGAAACAACTCAAACAAAACATAATTTCTACTATAAGAATTCGTTGGAACCCTCATATAGAAATCAAACTCACGTAAGAGCGAGAACATCACACGAAACGAAAGTACCCGCATCTATTTTCCCCAATGCAATACCGACGAATGGTACTAACCAAAATTTTGGGACGAAATTTTCAATAACAGTTAGGTAATGTACCAACCAGACTTTTTCCGTTAACTTTCGTGTACTTTCGGTTAAATACATAACAACCGTTAGTTAAATTCTATGAATTTTTACGCAAGAACTTTTTTTTGAAAATACTATTTTTATTATGTGCTACATATTACTTGATTTCATACTTTGATTTAAAAGTATGCGAGAAACTTAGAAAAAGCAAGAAAAGCGTATGGTTAGTGAAAACCGAGAAAAACGTCTTTTAAGGCAACGAAAATAAAGATAATTCATTTTTAACAATTATTTTATATAATTATTAAGTTTTAAAATACTTTTAATTTATTAGAAGTTTTATAAAATTAAAATAGAATTCGCTAAAACGCTCGGTTAACGTTCCAGCTTCGGTTTTCGGTTAACAACACATAGCAAAGAATTAAATAATTATTAAGAAAAATAATTATTCTATATAATTTATGAAAATTAGAATTCTTTTATGATTAAGAGAAATTAATTTAATTTAAGAATCTGATAGAATTAACGTTTAGTGATTCGATTCGCGTTTCGGTTCGCGTTTTGGTTCGACACTTAATGGGATCATTTAGAAACTTAACTAGCAAAAAATTGAGTCCATAAACTCTTCTTGGACCACTTTTGGTAGAAATCCCCATACCCCTTGTGCCCATTCATTTTATTTTGGTCCGAGCCAGTTTATTAAACCTTACATGTAACAATTTGAGCCCTAGTCTCATTATCACTTAACAAAAACTGCACGTATCCTTTTCCTCCCTTCTTTTAAAACTGCACGTATCCTTTTCCTCCCTTATTTTCATGAATAGTGTAGCCCCAAATACTCCATAGCCATCACCATTCTTCAAGGATCAAGAATGGATCGATTACTCGCTTGCCCGATTACATATTCTTGCTCCACTCATTCTCCTCTACGCATCTATACCAACAAATTTATGATTAGGGTATGATTTTAAAACTCTATTTTTCTAGATTTCACTGTTATTATACATGTATAGGGTTGCTAGAGTGTCTAGTGCTCAAGTCTTGATTTGTGTACGTGTTACTAGTCGTTATAATGCTCGGATAGCATGCTAGGTTTAATCATGAATTTAATTACTATGCTACTGATATGATAAGTTTGTTTTCTATAAATATAAAGTGTATAGATATAAAGCTATCGAAAAATTATTGAGTTTGATCGCAAGAATCGCATGATTTCGTTATGTATAGCTATAGTTATGCTTAATTGAAGTTTCGATGTGTAATTATGTTTTATTCTGAAAAGTGAAATTTATATGTTTAGAATTGATGCATGAACTTATGTTTGTTGGATAGATAATTGAAAAACACATAAAATGGACTAGGATATCATAGCTATTGGATTTGTCAAAGTCATTTTGGGCTTACTCGAACGTTTGCGGTAAAATTTGTTAGACAACGATTCTTTGGAGTCAAATGACCACTTAACATGATTTCTGGAAAATATGTCTTTGCATTCTAGAAAGTACATGATTGTTACTTAATCTTTCAAGTAGACCTCATGTGCTAATTGTCTCTTGATGCTCGTATATTCGACCCCGAAAACGACTATCTGAATGGGATCGAATCTGTCTAGTTTGTACATTTAATTGTCTAAAATGAAGTAGAAATGGATTTAGAGCTCGGGCTTCTGATATGTTGTTAAATGTATATTATCTAGCATATCTAATTTGTATGTCTAGCTCTGAAAACTCAAATTGCTATGAGTAGTATGCGTACCGAAACTTTAGGTCTAGATTCTGTCTAAATCAGAAAGTCTGATTTGTGGGTCAAAACTGTACAAATTGACTATATGGTTTTCTTAGATCTTTTTACCACTGATAATTTGAGATGTTTACGACCATCTCCAATTTTTCATTTTGATTTACTATTTTCTATATTAAATGAGAATTATTATGAAACTGATGCGCAAACAGAAACTGAACTAGAAAGTTTTTCATGCTACATGAGTTTTAGAAATCGTATGATAGCGTGCTTGGTCTTTTTAGAAAGCTTATGACATGTAATTATAATTTGGAGTTTATCATAATTTCCTGATCTGTCATTTGTGAACAATGCGTGTCCGATTGCATGACCGTTGTGAACACGTACGATAATTAAACTAGTAAACGTTAATTTGCTAAACGAATGTGTGAAACTCACGAGTTGACCTTGGTTTAACTTTGTGACATCATTGACATGACAAACTGATGTAGTTGACTTAGGTTGATCAACTTGTCCAAGTTTGACTTTTGTTTGACTTGCATGAACTAGTTGACTTTGTGTTGACTTTTACTATACAATCGCGTCGGACTTGAGCATTAGGACTATGTGTACCCTATGGACCGACCTACCTTATTAGACACATAATGACCAACTTACATTCTCTAGGTTGAGTCTACGGGTCAAGGACCAACATCTTGGTTATCTATTCTGCTATTTGTAGCTACGCTAAAGGTGAGTTATAGCCCCTTTTTCTCTACTGTTTTTGGGGTGAGAATACATGGTTACTAGTTTAAAAAAAACATTTATTACACGAAGGTTCACAATCCTACTTTTGTTTTAAACTTTTACTGTTTATACTTGGGATATAAATACGCGTTGTTGAAACAGAATTACAACCATACACTATGATTTTGAAACAAACTTTGTATTGCATGAGTTACAGACGAAAAGCCCTTAGCTCGAATATGTTAAATTACTTATGTTAGCGCGAATCATATGGATAGATCTGTTGGGTTTTGACAAACCCCACCCTACCTTAACTGAGGTGCATGTTACTTCGTAAACGATACACTTGTTCGGTGTACAGTATTATAGGGTAAAAAGAAGACGTGTGGGATACCATGCGCGGTGTTAAGCTTCATAATTCGAGTGCTCACTAGATGCATACGCTTTAGAAACTTTTATTTCTAAATATCGTGGTTTACAAACTTGAAACTAGACATTTTTGTTGTCTTACACATTTGAAACATGACATGGTATTGTCCACAAACATTGGAAACAAGACATTTTGTTATATACAAAAGATTTACACTAAGACACTTTGTTGTCTACAAAGATTTGAAAACATGAGCTTACGTTGTCTATAAACTTTTGAACTACAAAACTTTTGTAGTCTATCTTAATTACTATTGTGAAACTAAACCTATAACTCACCAACCGTTGTGTTAACCTTTTAGCATGTCTATTCTCAGGTACTTATTGCTTCCGATGTAGAACTTTGCTGTTACATAGAAGTCAAGCCAAACACTAAGACCAGAGTTAACATCACCGTTAATGGACTTTGACAGAGTGTTAAAGTCTTGGTGGTAAATAATAAAGTGCTGAAGGTTAGCACACTTCGATTTACCCTGGTTGATATAACGTGCTATTTTTTTCATTTCTTTATTTATTTTACCAATTTTAGATTCCAAAACCCTAATTATAGGACTTTGTGTAAGCCTGTCATGTTAAGCAGTGGAATAGGTAAGGCATAGCTGAGATTGTTTGTTAGGAAGAGTAGGAGAAGTGCTTTCAATTCATACAAGGGTAGACAAGAATTGACGATGCATTGCCTTGTTACTGTTCTCTATAGTTGTGTCTATTTTGAGTCTATTCCTTTGAGTTTGCATCTTCTGGTGGGTCATCTTCTTGGGCTATGGTGTTAAGAGGTGGAGATAGGTAGAGTCTTTTAAATGGTGTGCCCATTTTTATAGTCAAAATCCAAAGATCTTATTTTTTAAAGCCTGTATTGTAAGTTTCTACAGTCAGACTTCGAGTCAAATTGGGTCCACTAGTGCCACCATATGCATAGGCAAGGAGAAATTGGCATATATGCAAGGGCATGGTGCATATATTCTTTTTAAAGGGGAAATAAGGTGTTTGAATATCTGTATTTTAACTCTGAAGACACATTATAATTTCTTTGAGCTTAATCTTTCTTTTGGAGGTGAGATGGGATTGTTTTTGGTAAAACTAGCACCAAGAAATAGTAGTAGAAGGTATTTCTGTTTATATTTGGTGTGGGTGCAGTTGATGATCCAATCACAATGCCTAGGCTACCATTATGGTCACTTCCATCTAATAAGTGGTAACAGGATATTGTATCAATCTTTATACCCTTTGAATCTAGGTTATTGGTCTTGAGGTCATGTTTGCTCTGTTATCAATGGCTATATTTGGCTTGGGACATCTTCTTGGGGTTTCTAGAGATATAAGGTGGAGATGGGTAGGTCTTACTTTTGGTTGCCATTTAAATATTAATGTCTTGAGTCTCTTGTTCATCTTGTTAAATGTTTGAATTTTATCAAACATAATATTGAGTATTTCTTCATTTTACATGGAAACTGTATAGGTCTGGAGATATTGGTGTATGTGTATCGGAATGGTTCACATACTCTTTTTAAAGGTGATATAAGGTTGGATTTAAACTGTCTCTTTTTTATTTCCTTGAAGATCATAAACTGTGTCTTTGTGCTTAGCTTTCATTTTCAAGGTGAGATGGGATTGTATGTGGTAAAATTGGCATCTAAAAGAGGTAAGTGTAGTCTTTTTTCCATTTATGGGTGTTTTAAAGATGCAATTTATGATCCACATACAAGTAACAGGCTGCTAGTGTCAAGGTTATCCTCCAAAAATGGATAATAGCAGGGTTCCACATCTGTACTGGGCCCCTATGTGTCTAGGATTAGAGTCTCCAGTTTGTCTGTTCTGCCATTGGTTTGGAAGTCCACATATATTCTGCTGCTGTTTATTGATAAGAATGCTGCTAGGGTTACTGTTATACCTTCTAGAAGACTAGAATATGCAATGGAAATGTTACATAGATATTGGCTTGTGTATGATCAATCAAGGTATTCATCATTGGTTGCAATTCAAGCATCATGTTCTTTATACTCAGGGCTGCAGCTATAATAGTCTGCACAAGATCAATATTCTATCCTTTAGTTGTAATTTTAATCTTATAATCTGCAATGACCCTAAATCTGTGGATGTTATGGTTAGAAGTTGGTTCTGCTACTACTGTGTTTTTGGTATTGGTTTGATGAATTTTTGGAGCTACCTTCATATCCAAAATTTAATTTTTAAAACTTATAGAAGGTCTTTTGAGGTTATTTTGACTTTGGAGAGTCAACGGATTTATATGAACAAGGCTGGTGTTCATGATATTGTTAAAACAAACATGTCCATTGGGTGCTTCCCTTGATGATTCTCAATACTGGAAATGGTTTTTTGTACAAAGGAATGGCTAAGCTATCAATTTGGCATGTTGGTTTTGATTGTTTGTGAAAAGTTGACTTTTGAAGGTCAGCGTGCTAATTTTGTGTTGCTGGGTGATCTTACTTTGGTCCAAAGTGCTCTATGTGTCTTATTCTATCCTACAATATATAAAGGTGGGCTTATATATATTTATTCTCAAGTAAACGAGTTCCTTATGAATTCTTTGGATTATATATGGGTTGCTCTAGTTATTTTGGGCCGTGAATGTGATTTATATGGCTTTTGGGCTTCATATGGTTACTGGTTTCATTGGTTATTTGGTTGGTGGTCTTCTCCTTTGCCTAAGCAAAGTGACTTGAGAACAAAATGCACAAAATATCAAGTTTCTAAACCTTCTACTAGTCAAAAGAGGAGTATGACTAATAGATTGTATTGTTTCCATTTTGGCATTTGCATCCATGTTTATAACTCTAGATTTGGGATGTCCATTAACCCATCTTAGCCTAGGTTTTTTTTTTCGTCATCATAGTTTGTTATCATGTAAATGTTTCAGCGTTCACTAAAAATGCCCGGTATACCCGTTGTAGTTGTACAATTTTTCCTTATTCTATTGGATTTTTCGGGGCAAAGTCCCCATATCTAAAAAAACACCCTGAACCCTAAACCCTAAACTCCAAACCCAAACCCCAATACCCCAATACCCCAATACCCAAACCCTAAACCCCAAATCCAAAACCCCAAATCCTAAACCCCAAACTCCAAACCCTAAACGCAAACCCCTAAACACTAACCCCTAACCCCAAAACCCTAAGAATGAATAAAATATCATTTTGGTCATCTAGACGAACTCTAATGGCAAGACACCTTCAGTGAGTCTTGCTCGATGTTCTCTTTTAGGGTGATCTTAGATATTTTTCAGCACAATCTGAAACAGATAATTATGCACCTTCAAATGATACAAAATTTGGTGGTGCATATTAATGAGTTAAAATTTATACTTTGTGAAGTGATATTAGTTTCACAATTATATGCATTATACATAATTACAATGTGAGAGAAATAATAGGCCTTAAAACTATTTATATCATCCTAAGTCATGATTTAACAAAAATAATAATATGATAGAAATTCAAAGCGTTTAAAAAGAACATTAAAATGAACAATTTCATTTTCATCATCTAGACGAACTCTAATGGCAAGATACCTTCAGGGAGTTTTGCACCTTGTTCTCATTTAGAATGATCTTCGGAATCTCAGCACAATCTGAAACCGAAAATTATGCGCCGCCAAATGATGCTACATTTGGCGGCGCATATTAATGAGTTAAAATTTGTACTTAGTGAAGTGATATTAGTTTCAAAATTATATGTGTTATACATAATTACAATGTGAGAGAAATAAAAGGACTCAAAACTAATTATATCATCCAAAGTCTTGCTTTAACAAAAATAATAATATGATAGAAATTCAAAGCGTTTAAAAAGAACATTAAAATGAATAAATTATCATTTTCGTCATCTAGACGAACTCTAATGGCAAGACACCTTCAGGGAGTCTTACTCTTTGTTCACTTTTAGGTTGATCTTTGAAACTTCAGCACAATATAAAATCGAAAATTATGCGCCGACAAATGATGCTACATCTGGCAGCGCATATAATGAGTTAAAATTTGTACTTAGTGAAGTGATATTAGTTTTAGAATTATATGCTTTATACATAATTACAATTTGAGAGAAATAATAGGCCTTAAACTATTTATATCATCCTAAGTCATGCTTTAACATAAATAATAATATGATAAAAATTAAAAAAACTCTTAAAAAGAACATTAAAATGAATAAAATATCATTTTCGTCATCTAGACGAACTATAATGTCAAGACACCTTCAGGGAGTCTTGCTCCCTGTTCTCTTGTAGAGTGATCTTTGAAATTTCAGCACAATCTGAAACCGAAAATTATGCACCGTCAAATGATACTACATTTGGCGGCGCATATTAATGAGTTAAAATTTGTACTTAGTGAAGTGATATTAGTTTCAAAATTATATGTGTCATACATGATTACAATGTGAGAGAAATAATAGGCCTTAAAACTATTTTTACCATCCTAAGTCATGCTTTAACAAAAATAATAATATAATCGAAATTCATAACATTTAAATGAACATTAAAATGAACAAAATATCGTCCCCAAAGAGGTGGTTGAGTCGTTGGTAATTGGGAGTCTCCAAAAGAGACCCAGGTTCAATCCCCATCGATCTCGGGGCCTTGCCTTTAAAAAAAAATAAAAAAATATCATTTTCGTCATCTAGAAGAACTCTAATGGCAAGAGAGCTTCAAGGAGTCTTACTCCTCGTTCTCTTTTAGAGTGATCTTAGGAATTTTAGCAAAATCTGAAACCGAAAATTATGTACCGCCAAATGATACTACCTTTGATGGCGCATATTAATGAGTTAAAATTTGTACTTAGTGAAGTGATATTAGTTTCAAAATTATATGCGTTATACATAATTACAATGTGAGAGAAATAATAGGTTATAAAACTATTTATACCATCCTAAGTCATGCTCTAACAAAAATAATAATATGATAGAAATTAAAAACGTTTAAAAAGAACATTAAAATGTATAAAATATCATTTTCGTCATCTAGACGAACTATAATGGCAAGACACCCTCATGGAGTCATGCTCCTTATTCTCTTTTACGGTGCTCTTAGGAATTTCAGCACAATATGAAACTGAAAATTATGCACTGCCAAATGTTACTACATTTGGCGGCGCATATTGATTAGTTAAAATATGTACTTAGTGAAGTGGTATTAGTTTCAAAATTATATGTGTTATACCTGATTACAATGTGAGATAAATAATATGCCTTAAAACTATTTATACCATCATAAATCATGCTTTAACGAAAATAATAAAATGATAGAAATTCAAAACTTTTAAAAAGAACATTAAAATGAATAAAATATTATTTTCATCATCTAGACGAACTCTAATAGCAAGACACCTTCAGGTAGTCTTGCTTCTCGTTCTCTTTTAGGGTGATCTTAGGAATTTCAGCACAACATGAAACCAAAAATTATGCACCGCCAAATGATACTACATTTGGCGGCGCATATTAATGAGTTAAAATTTATACTTAGTGAAGTGATATTAGTTTCAAAATTATATGTGTTATACCTGATTACAATGTGAGAGAAATAATAGGCCTTAAAACTATTTATATAATCCTAAGTAATGCTTTAACAAAAATAATAATATGATAGAAATTCAAAGCGTTTAAAAAGAACATTAAAATGAAGAAAATATCATTTTCGTCATCTAGACGAACTCTAATGGCAAGACACCTTCAGGTAGTCTTACTCTTTGTTCTCTTTTAGGGTGATCTTTGAAACATCAGCACAATATGAAACTGAAAATTATGCGTCAATAAATGATGCTACATCTGGCGGCGCATATTAGTGAGTTAAAATTTCTACTTAGTGAAGTGATATTAGTTTCAAAGTTATATGTTTTATACATAATTACAATTTGAGAGAAATAATAGGCCTTAAACTATTTATACCATCCTAAGTCAACCTTTAACACAACTAATAATATGATAAAAATTAAAAAACTTTTAAAAAGAAAATTAAAATGAGTAAAATATCATTTTCGTCATCTACACGAGCTCTAATGTCAAGACACTTTCAGGGAATCTTGCTCCTTATTCTCTTGTAGGGTGATCTTTGGAATTTTAGCACAATCTGAAACTGAAAATTATGCACCGTCAAATGATACTATATTTGGCGGCGCATATTAATGAGTTAAAATTTGTACTTAGTGAAATGATATTAGTTTCAAAATTATATGTGTTATACATGATTACAATGTGAGAGAAATAATAGGCCTTAAAACTATTTTTACCATCTTAAGCCATGCTTTAACAAAAATAATAATATGATAGAAATTCATAACATTTAAAATGAATAAAATATTGTCCCCAAAGAGGTGGTTGAGTGTTTGGGTGCTTGGGAGTCTCCAAAAGAGACCCAGGTTCAATCCCCATCGATCTCGGGGCCTTGCCTATAACGAACCTCATTTTTCCATTCTATACTTTTCCTTATTAAATGCCCAACAAAATAATTAACCTTAATAATTAAACTTTAATCGATAATTGTTAAACGTTAATAATTATAAAATATAATAATTAAATTTGTACATAAATCGACAAGTTAATAAAAATAATAAGTTACTAAACTTTTGTGAATAAATAAATAACTTTAAAATTTGTGTATTAAAAATAATTAAACTTGGTTAATTAAGGAACCATTTAAGCTAAAGTAAAGTACAAGGACTAAAGTGAAAAATCACAAACCCTAACCCTAATAACCCTAGCCAATTTTGGGAGGGTAAAATTACGCTCCTACCCCTTAAAATTTAGGCCCTAATCCACCCTCTTTACCTCTTTTCCTAGCCAACTTGTTCCCTAAGTAATTCCATATTAAACCCTAATTCTAGAATAATCCCATCCTCCCTATAAATAGAGATCTAGGCTAACTCATTCTATGTACCAAATCACAATTACAACTCTTTCCCGAATCTCTCCCTCTCTCTCTTATTTTCGACCCAAAACCGAAAATACCACCACCCCCCATCGAAATCCCCACCAATCTTCAAGGTGATCTTCAAGTGTTCTTCGCATTCTTCGTGTTCTTCATGAATCTTCAAGGTGTTCTTCAAGTTTCTCAAGGCTTTAATCTTCAATCTTCATCGTGTTCATCTTTTCTTCGTTAGTCATCTTCGAATCTTTAAAGGTATAACATAAACCCTAAACTATTTACATAAACTTTGATCTTTGTTAATTCATATTCATATTATAAACTTGTTATACATAAGTAAATACATAAACACCTAGATCTATACATGTAAAAAAAATATAAACATATATATGTATGTATGCATGTCGACTAGAAAAAAAAAAAAGGGAAACTTTGATCTTAAAACCCTAGGTTATTACATGGAAGATTTGTTATGGTTAATTAAGGAAATAAAATAAACCTACATATATATATACATATCGACACATATACATATATACATGTAAAAAAATATATTTTTTATATACATATATATACACACGAAAATATATATATATATATATATATATATATATATATATATATATATATATATATATATATATATATATATATATATATACACACACTAAACCCTAATTACTTAAACCCTAAACCTAATTAATTATTAAACCCTAAATCATTAAACCTAACCCTAATTATTTAATACCTCTTTAATTATTAAAACCCTAATCATTACCTAATCATTACTACATTAAATAAAACCCTAATTTACTAAACCCTAAATTATTAAACACTAGGACATTAATTACTAAACCCTAGTTATTAAATATTACTTTAATTAACTAAACCTAATTAATGAAACCCTAATACTACTTATACTATTTATAAACATGTATACATTATTACTATTAATAGCACCTGTAACCTACTACTTATATTATAACACATAAAAATATTTTGGGATATGTATTAGAGATGTATAGATCTTCGAACTTTTTTGACGAATGGTTTCTACGAAACTCTAGGCGGAAGGGTTTGGATTTCTGATTTAAAGGGTCCTATAGCTCAAGCCCCTAAACCTGAAATGGCCATTCGAAGAGAAAGGGGTGATTGGAAGCTTATCTAATACGGCAAGTATCCTAAAATGGAAAACACTCTCAAAGCAGAAACTTTCTAGTTATAGAAACTTACTAAGATAAGAAACCTACTAAAAGTGGAAACTTTCTAACTTACTAGAAAAGGAAAACGAACTATACTTAAAACACTGTCATACTTAAACATCTACTTAAACATGGGCAAAAACACTTAACTACTCTTAAATGTCATAGGTTGACTTTCTGCTCACTCGTCCAACTTTCTATTCCGAGGAATAACTAGCTCTCTCTCTCTCTACTTACTAAGGTGAATTCATAGCCCCACTTACTATTGCGCAACTTATTTACTTTTATTTTTCTTGGGGTAAGACACATGCTGTTTTTACATTTTACAATTTAGACACAAGTACCAACTGTTAAAACTATGCTATACCCGGCTATGTCCGACTAAGTCCCTATAGTGATATTTTTAATTGCTGCTTGCATGCTTAATTATTGGGGGTAGGCCTATCGGGAGTAACGTCCCCAATACATTTGATATATATAGGTTAAACCTATAACTCACCAACATTTTTGTTGACGTTTTAAGCATGTTTATTCTCAGGTGATTATTAAGAGCTTCCGCTGTCGCATACTTAAATAAGGACGAGATTTGAAGTCCATGCTTGTATGATATTGTGTAAAAACTGCATTCAAGAAACTTATTTTGTTGTAACATATTTGTATTGTAAACCATTATGTAATGGTCGTGTGTAAACAGGATATTTTAGATTATCATTATTTGATAATCTACGTAAAGCTTTTTAAACCTTTATTGATGAAATAAAGGTTATGGTTTGTTTTAAAATGAATGCAGTCTTTGAAAAACGTCTCATATGGAGGTCAAAACCTCGCAACGAAATCAATTAATATGGAACGTTTTTAATCAATAAGAACGGGACATTTCACTAATCGCCAACGTACCCTTGTCGGACCAACGAACGACCGAATCACCACTAGACCACAACCTGACCACTAGACGACAATTAAACCACCACCTAACTACCAGCCGCACAAACGAACCCGCACTAGGTCATAGTTGAACAGTCACAGAAACAAACAACTGAACTACCACCGAATCACCATCACGCAAGGATGTTTTAGAGTTAACTTTCCAAACAAGTACATCAGTCACCTATACAAAGACAAAAGCAAAACTACCATATATCTATTACGATCACTTAAACACACCAAAATAATGGCATGTAAAATTACATAAATACTATATTTAAATGATTGTGTACTTTGAAATCAATATTTGTAGTATTAAATATATGTAGTATCTAATAACATAATAATCAACAGTTCAATATTTTCTAAAACATGAAAAATGTTACTATAAAGTTTTGTTCGTTAATATGTACAAAAGATTTCTATATGATTGATAATATGTGACAAAAAAATTTAGTATAATCACAGAAGCAGATTTGAGATGCTAAAATATATGTATTATAATTCTAATCTAATAATCTAATAATCCATCTAATACTAATCTTCTAATTTCTAATTATCTAATATATCTAATCTAATATTCTATTCTAATATCTAATATATCTAATCTAATACTTCTAATATCTAATCTAATATATATATATACTAACATAATAAAGAAATATCAATATTTTAAATCAATCTTGGCTGAAACATGAAAAATTTTAAACTCAATATTTGAGATTGAGATGCCCGCTAAAACAATTGACATAAAATTCAAAACCTCAAATTCTTCCTCAAATTTCAATACCCGCCTTTTATCCAAACTTTATTATCACCACCAAAATCAAACCATTGCGTGATAGACTCGGGCTCCGTTATCATATCATCAGGCCATAAATTTAGGGCAAAAAACACCATCGTAGGGTTCAAGCGGCTTATCATCAAATTAAGCAGAAATTGGGTCGATACTATCATCTGTTAGCTATTAGGTTTATCAAATTTGCTAGGGTTTCAATATATTTTAAGCGTGAAACTTAATTTATCATCTGCGAATGGACGAGATCTGGGAGAGAGCAGTGGCCGTTTACCACATCCGCCATTATTTCAGAAGTTTACGCACTTACAACACATATATGGTATCTTGTAATTTCTGGTTGAAGCTGGTTTGGAATCGTTGAGAGATTTTGATTTATCGAACAATCGGATGGATCCAGGAGATCTATGATTTGAGACCGTTGGCTGACTTAAGGCTTGTATTCAATTTTCAAATTCATAGGAGAAGGTATATTGTGCTGCCTATGAGTCTAACGTTTTTCTGTTGCTGATACATCTGCTTCTTTTCAGACTGCTAATGATATGGTTGTTTGAATTTTTATTAAATCTTTTGTCTGTATTTGGTTCATGCTGTTGTTGTCGTTATTGATAAGTTACACCTGTTGTTTGTTATTGTAATGTTGTAGATGGTATTACTTCAGTTCCTGGATCGATCCCATCGACATATGCTTTTTCTGTTGCATATGCTTTTGGTTCGGTTTGAATCACGCAAACAAGTCCAAATATATTTCGTTTAGGTCTGAATATCTTGTCAAGTTTTGTCCAACTTAAGAAGAAATGGAGTTACTGAAGGTACTCTCATCAATCCATTATCTTTATTATTTATCTCCTATTTTTTGACTTGCAGATTGCTCAGTTAAGCATTTAGGGAAATTGTTCATTTCACGTTTGCGAATACTGTTTAAATGTGCATTAGAAAATACTATCTCATTTTTTTTTTTTTTTAGTGATATGAGTTGGTGGGTTCATCTAAATGAATTGTACTAGGAAGTTTTTCTATATGGTACCTAAGTTTGTGCTTAAGATCTTTATGATGAAACAAACTGGTATGAATCTAACAGAAATCAACTAATTAGTTTCAGGACTACCATGTTATGTTGCATACAATATTTATTTTGACATATGCATAATGTATTGCTGCTATAGCTCTTTACGTAAAGTGTCCTAAACTCAGTAAGTCAGTTGAAGTGTTGTTTATAAATTTGTCTAATTGATATATATGGACAACCCTCTTAAAAGAAAAGAATCGTCTTCTTCAACGCTAATTAATGATGTTGAAATGGATAATCTTCTTCAACGCTAAAAGAAAATAATCATCTTCTTCAACACTAATCAGTTTATTGAAGTGTTATCATACAGTGATTCTTCATGACAAAATGCAAGAGCTGAAAGTAGTTGTTACCTTGAAGTTATGTAAGTTTATTGTAGTTTTTTTTTTTTTTTTTTTTTTTTTTTTTTTTTTTTTTTTTGAAAAGCCAAAATCTTGCAGATTCTTTGTGGGTTAGGAATAGTTAAGACGTAGATGACTAAGAGTGATAATATGTAAATAAACAATTTGTGTGTTTATGAATGGAGATTGGAATATGTAGTACGTAACTAGAGGTCTGTTCTGATCATAATCTGTCTAAAAATTGGTCAACCCTCGGTCAATGGGAATCAGTCAAAATATTGATTAAACCGTTCAACATCATAGATTAATCTTATTACTCGGGATCAAAGTAGGATTATATCGGTTAAAGTCTTGAAATACAGCTGCATTTTAGATGTTAAGTTATTAGTTATGTGAATATCAGGAGGACTTTTTATGCAACTATTAACACGTGTCAGTTAATGCTTTCAACGCACATTTACAAACTTTCAGATACAACCAGTAATCCAACATAAATATAAATAATCAGCAACTCACTAATTATTGTACTACTGCAGGAAAATTGCAACTCTTAGGGACCCAGTCAGGGGCGGAGGGAGTATTGATCAAGTGGGGTTAGATGACCCCTATGGTCCACCTAATATTAGTGTTAAAAAATTTAATATTTTGATTTGCCCCATGCCCATTGAAGTCCTATCACTAAATAAGAGTTTATTTGATGATCCCTGTTAGATTGGGCCTTAAAATATATTGTTCCTTTCACCTGTTCCTCATAAAATGTCATACGCATGACTGATCATACGAGTATCAAATTAGAAGCCGACGATTGAAGTGGGTTGTTATTGTTCATCTTCATCATAAAAATTGAGAAGATTGCATTATGATTTTGTTCCTTTCACCTGTTCCTCATAAAATGTAATAGATGAATGATTTTGTTTGTAGGTAGCGCTTCAAAGATTGAGAAGATTGCATTATGATATGTGACATACGCTTCATCTTTTTGTTGCTTTTTATTGATCGTCAAAAATACTTTTATGTTTGTTTTTAATATTAACTTATTTATGTTTAGTGTTATTTGAAACATAATTATGTATCATGTATTATATTTATTTATTGATAAATGAAGTTCATTTTTTGAATGTTAATGATCTAATATATGTTTTACGATCCATTTGTATTGTAAATAATTATATTATAAGACCCTAAAAAGGGTATCATCATTTTGGTTGGGATGTTATGACCTTCATTAACAGTCCTAACATGTGCTTTTTAGGACCTTTTTTGTGTGTTTTAGGACCCTATTGAAAGGTCGCAATATAGTATTTAGGACTCTATTCATGTGGTCATTAATTATTTTATAGGACCTTATTCATGGGTTTTAAAAACTTATTTTAGGACCCTATTTGTGTGGTCATTAATGATATTATAGGACTCTTATTCATGAGTTTCATAAACTTATTAGAACCCTTTTTAAGAATCATAATATGTTTTTTATGACCTTAAATAAAGTTCTTATATGTTTTAAAATATTAGAAGTCACATTATATGACCTTATAATAAGGTCCTAATATGTTTATGGGACCCTTCTTAAGGGTCCTTAATAATATTATATAACCCTTATTCATGGGTTTCATAAACTTTTTCAGCTATTAGGACCATTTTTAAAGATCCTGATATATTTTTTAGGACCCTTAAATAAAGTCCTTATATGTTTTAAAATATTAGAAGTCACATTATATGACTTTATAATAAGGTCCTAACATGTTCATGAGACACTTCCTAACGGTCCTTAATGATATTATTGAACCCTTATTCATGGGTTTCATAAACTTTTTTCAGCTATTACGACCCTTTTTAAAGATCCTCATATGTTTTTAGGACCCTTAAATAAAGTACTTATATGTTTTAACATATTAGATGTCACATTATATGACCCTAGAATAAGGTCCTAATATGTTCATGGGACCTTTCGTAAGGGTTCTTATATATTTTTTAAAACCCTTTTTTAATAAGGTCCTAATATGTTGTTAGGACCCTTATTAATCTATTGGGACGCCACTGTGGGAGGACCAATTTGTTAGTGGTCCTATCAGCTCAAAGGTCCTATTAGAGTACATAATAGGACCTTTGTGGTGGTCCTATAAGGCCATTTTTCTTGTAGTGGTAGATTGGTTTATATTCCTACACTTATGCTAGAGAAATACATTTCGATAATAGAAAATGATGTTTTTGAAAACCCTAGTTCTAGTGTTACACCTGCTATTGAAGCAAAACCAACTCTACCAGCCTTAACTGCATGTCCTGTTTCGAAAGTTCAAATAAGTGAAGACCTAGCACATGAATTAAATGACTTAACCAACAAGTTTGTAACCAAATTAGACAACATGAAAAAGAAGTTGGAACTTGCTAAGTCAAAATGACTAGGTCACAAGGCTTTAGATGTAAAGGTAGAACCTAAGGTAGAACTAAAAGTTGAACCTAAGGTAGAACCAAATGCAACAAAGTTTGAAAAGATAGATTTGACTCATCTAGTTGATAAACAAAGTTTGAGAAAATGTTAAATTTCAACTCAGATGCAAATCTTTAGCACAAATGCTTAAAATGTGTGATAAATTGCCTCCACTTCCTAGGAAAGAATGTACTTATGCTTTTAAGAAAGGTGAAGTTTTATTTTCTCCTGAAGACTTATGACTTGAGATTCAAAGCTTAAATCGTAAGATAGTTCTACAAAAATAGGCTAACACACATAAGCGAGATTCTCCAAAAACACACATAACACAAATGACATTTGCTTGTGTGAACAAAGTTTATGATTGTGCTGGTGGGATTGATAAGAAGGTTACGGGGATAACAAATTCGAAGGCTTCTAAACCCATTATCATTTTTAAAAATCCTTTATGTTCTCAATTAGGGAAAAGTGTTTCAATTGTTGCATCTTCAAAACAATTTATTGTTAAGAAGGTTCATCATTCCGATGGTTCTTATACTACTGAACAACTTCTTATGATGTTATTGTCAAATCATACAAAGGAAAGTCTTTTAAAGAACCCAGTGAATTCTAAACAACACACAAGTCCAAAACCTGATTTGAGTGAGTATGATAACAAAGAAAGTCAAATCAAGAGGAAATTTTGAAAACTCAATCATCTCACATGTTAAGTGAAAAGTTTGGACGTCTAAATAACAAATGTGTTTTTCGTGTCACAGGTTATAATCCAAACTTGATTTACAAGTCCATATGGGTACCTAAGTCAAAGACTAAGAAAGTAGCAAACAAAACCAAGAAATTTGCTAGTCGACTTAGGAAACCATCTCATGTATTTCTTTTTACTTATGTGAATAAAACATCTACTTGGAATAATCGGTGTGTTCAGACTTCTGATGATTCTGTAAAACTTGAGATTTCTTATGCTGATGGTTCATGTAATGTGCTTTTGAATGACGCTTTACAATCTAAATTGCATGATGCATTACGTGATACATATTTGTGCGATCCAAAGTTTTCTGTCGGTACTAACCATAAAGGACCCAAGAAACTTTGGGTACCTAAACTCTAGGAAAATTAACGTTTACAGGGTTTCGAAATTTGTGTGTGATATATCGACTCCGGTTGTTCTCGACACATGATGGGCGATAAATCCTTGCTCGTGAATTTTGTTGAAAAATTCTTAGGAACGGTTACTTTTGGCAACGATGAAATTGCGACGATAACGGGTTATGGTGATTATGTGAAAAATGGCATAACAATCAAACGAGTCTCATACATTGATGGCCTGGGTTGCAGTCTATCTAGTGTAAGCCAATTTTGCGACAAAGATCTCAAGGTCGTATTCGAACATCTTCAATGCTCGGTGAAATCCACCAATGGCAATGATCTCCTTGTTTGTAAACGAAGTGCTTCACTTTATACAATTGATCTAGATCATGCACCAATAAATGGTACTTTGTGTTTGGTTGCTAGATCTACAAAAGAAAAGTCGTGGTTATGGCATCACCGGATGTCTCACATGAATTACAAGGGTATCAATCAACTAAAGACTTGGTTGATGGTATTCCTAGCTTTCAATATGATAAGCATCATGCGTGTCCATCTTGTGCAATGGGTAAACTTTTCAGACTAATCATCTGTTTAAGCAAGTCCCAAGTACTTCAACTTCTTTGCAATTATTGCATATGGACTTATGTGAACCCATGAGGGTTTTTAGCCTCGGTAGCCGGAAACATGTGCATGTCATAGTTGATGATTATACACGATTTACATGGATTTTTCTTTTGCGGACTAAATCTGAAACCCCTGCCATTATAATTGAGTTTATCAAGAAAACTCAACGCTCTTTTAACAAACATGTTAAGAGCATCCGAACTGATAATAGGACGGAATTTAAGAATGACTTGCTTGATTGTTACTTAAAGGACCAAGGCATTGAACATAAGTTCTCTGCTGCAAGGAGCCCCCCCAACAAAATGGAGTATTCTAATGACGTAACCATACATTGTATGAGGTAGCACGAACGATGCTTGCCTACTCCAAACTACCTCCAAAAATGTGGGGGGAGGCCATTTCAACTACATGTTATACCCAAAATCATTGTATCATAAACAAACATTTTAATAAAACTCCTTATGAATTGTTATATGGTGGACGCCGAATGTTAAATATTTCCATGTATTTAGTTGTATATGCTACATTCTTAACTACTTTGACAGCCTCAGAAAGTTTGATGCTCATGGTGATCAGGCCATATTTCTCGGTTACTCATCAAACAAAGTGGCTTATCATGTTTATCATAAACGAACAAGGATAATAAAGGAACGCATCAATGTTCGTTTTGATGAGTTATCGGGAATGGATTTTGACCATCTCAGTTCAAAACCCGATCCGAACCTGACTACTACTTCTTCCGCACGTAACTCAGTTTTCTCGAAGAAGGGTGTTCCTACGGTAACTACAGAGGAACTAGATATCTTGTTTGATACTCTTTATTCTCTTCAACGAAATACAAATGATCATGCCGTATCGGTAACACCAACACAATCAATTACCATTAAGATACAACCAAGTCTAATTGATGAAGATACAACACCAAGTGATTCATCAGTTGTGTCTTCATCCTCTCTCCAAACTTCTGATGCTGATCTTGACCCGCTCCAAGATGCATCATTTGATTCACCTCCAGAAATTTCTCCAGGAATTCACACAAACCCATTAGACAATGTTATTTCAGAACAAGAGGATCATGGCTCAACTTCAATAACGGTTGTTGTTACACTTGATACTACTGATCATGAACCTCTTCCACATTCCAACCATTGGTGATGCTACTGCTCCAGTCACAACTCGAAGGGCTACTCGGAATAAGTGCTTATATACTGCCTTTCTTAGTAAGATTGAACCAACTTCGATTGCTCAAGCTTAACTTGATCTAAACTGGGTAGTTGCTATGCAAGAAGAGATAGGTCAATTTAAACGTTTGAAAGTATGAAGGTTAGTTCCAAGACCAATGGGTCAAAAACCAATCGGTGTGAAGTGGATCTTTAAAAACAAGAAAGATTCTGATGGGGTTGTGGTTCGAAATAAGGCACGACTTATAGCTAAGGGTTACAGACAACAAGAGGGTATTGACTATGATGAAACATTTTATCCAGTTGTAAGGATTGAGGCTATTCATCTTTCCTTGCTTTTGCTTCTCATATGAAGTTCACCGTGTTTCAAATGGATAATGGTCATCTTCAAGAGGAAGTTTATGTTGATCAACCTAAAGGCTTTGTCGATCCTATTCATCCAAACCACGTATAATACTTGGAGAAAGCTTTATACGGTCTAAAGAAAGCACCGCGTGCATGGTACGAGACCTTGACAAAGTATTTACTGGAAAATGGCTTCCCTCGTAGAACAATTGACAAAACGCTTTTTATCCGTAAAAACCACCGTCAGATTCTCTTGTTTCAAATTTACGGTGATGATATTATTTTTGGTTCCATGTCCCCGACCTTATGAAAAGAATTTGGTGACTTTATGGCCAATAAATTCGAAATGAGCATGCTTGACCAGCTTAATTTCTTCTTGGGGTTACAAGTCAAACAATTACCCAATGGGATTTTTATCATTCAAATGAAATACATTAGATTACAGGTCAAACAATTACCCAATATCTTTGTCAAAGCATGGTTGGTTATCTAATGCATTTGACTGCGAGCAGACCGGACATTGCACTTGCTATAACGGTCTTTGCTCGATTTCAATCCAACCTTAAGAAATCAAACTCCAAAACGGTGGTTAGAATTTTCCAATACCTAAAACGTACACCTAACCTTGGAATCTGATATCCTCATGGATCAGATTTCAATCTAACTACTTATACTGATGCTGATCATGGTGGTTGCCATGTTGATAGAAAAACCACATCTGATCAATTCAGATGTTGGGGAATATGTTAGTTGGTTGGTCATCTAAGAAACAAAACTGTGTTTCATTGTCAATATCTGAGTCTGAGTACATTGTTGCAGCTCACTGTTGTTCTCAAGTTTTGTGAATGCAAACTCAACTATTAGACTATGGCTTTAAGATCACTAAGACCCCAATATACTGTGATTCACAAAGTGCAATTGCAATTACTAGCAACCCGGTCCAGCACTCTAAGACCAAACACATAGATATTCGTTATCACTTTATCAAGGACCATGTATAAAAGGAAGATGTAGAGATATACTTCGTGCCTACAAAAGTACAATTAGCTGACATGTTTACTAAACCTTTGGATGAGGTTAGGCTAAAGTTCTTGATTCAACAAATAGGCATGGTGGAGTATAGTGCTTAATTTCCTTAATACGTTTGGTACTTATACCAGGGATCTTGTATTTAGGGAGAGTATATACTTTCTAAGGGGAGTAACTGAACTCTAATGCTTTATATACTATCTTTCTAGGGTGAGCTTTTAATTTAATGATAACTCCCTGGGTTTATTTTTCCACGGTTACGAAAGGGGGAGGTAACTGATTGATATCTTGATTTAAGGGGGAGTTAATGATTTTTTCTTATGGAATGTTCAAAATGCTGATTTACTTCAATGTATATCACATTTTGAGGGGGAGAAAGGGAGAAAATGAAAATGAAAATTGATTTTGAAAAGTGAATTCATAAAAGCTTGTGTTTTAAATGATAAAATTCACTTTAGCTTGTATATATCTCAGTATGCATTCTGTATGTCAATTGGTATCACTGAAGATTTGTACTTTGTAAAATTCTTAAAAATTGGAAAAGATTAAAATCCAAAAGATTTTCTTTTTCTAGAATAAATGCTATTTTTAGCATATTACCGAATCTTACAACCAAATAGTGCAGATTCAGTATGTCCCAAAAAGTTCATAATTCACTCAATTTTAATGTGTGAAGTTACATTAATCTTGATTCTCCAAAGTTTGAATTTAAAATGAATGAAAATACTTAAATGGGCTGACATTCAGTTTGTTAAGGACCATTCAGTATGAAATTCGGTTAGACTCATGTTTGACCCATATTCAGTGTATATAAATAGAGGAGTCAAAGTCAAAACCTTTACTTTTCAAATTCTGAAGCAAACCAAATATGTGCCTAATCTACCGAATCCATCATTTTTTTCAATCAAATCTTTGGTAAATCATCATTTAAATCAAGTTTGTTTGTTACAATACATAGATCTGAGTTGAATATATATCTCTAAACCAGAATAGATCATTGATTTCATGATTAAGATAATCATATGATTAAATCATCGAAACACCGAATCTGAAAATAAAACTTTAAATCTTTATCTAAATCAGATTTTTGTGCTTTAATGATAATATCTTGAGTCTAAATGGTGACTGGTAAGTAGATCTTTCATGAAAACGACTTAGATTGCATGTTTAATTTGAGTTTAATGGATTCTGTACATACCGAATTTGTTAGTGCTGCAGTTACCGAATCTGTTCTACTGATTAAATGATCATTTGATTATTCTAAGTTTAAAAATGATTCTGGTTATGAACTTGATGACAATATGACTAGAGATGCATGATTAGAGTATTATTTGTGAAGTTTTGATGTTACCGAATCTAACATGTTAACATAATACCGAATCTGGTGATTTGGTGATTAGATTTTAAACATTATACTCATGTTTTGCATATGGAAATCTTACATGTTGATCTAGTTCATAAATATAAAAGAAAAATTATATTTGGTAACTGATGTTATGCGAGGTGTATAAGAAATAGTTTATGTTTTACTAGGAAATACTATTAAATACGATACAATTTTACACAAGATATTTATTTATTTATAGAATGGATATACTTAAACCTTGCTACAACACTTATAGGCAGTGTACCTAATCGTACAGTAGTGTAGTTTTTAGTAAGTCCGGTTCGTTCCACAGGGAAATCTTTAAACAAAGCTCAACGCTATATTAGTTTACTTTTATAAAAATACAAACATATATATAAGTAATATTATTATTATAAAGGGGGGTTTTTACCGTTTAATGACCGGTTTGTCGATTTTAAAACTTTAGTCGCAGTTAAAACCAAATGTAAAATATTAAAAATAAATACAAGACTTAAATTAAAGCGTACAGTAAATAACGATAATGAAATTGCGAATAATAAAAGTGCGATAAAATAAACTTGCGATAATTAAAGAGTACGATAATTAAAAGTGCAATTAAATAAAATAACAATAAAAATGCGATAATTAGAAGTGCAATTAAATATAAAATAAAGGAAATTAAATATGAAATAAAAGAATTATGCTTATTTAAACTTCCGTAATCATGATGTTTGACGTGTTGATTTTAGTTTTATGCCCATGGGTTAATTGTCCTTTGTCCTGGATTATTTAATATGTCCGTCTGGTTTTTGTCCATAACAGTCCATCAGTCATAAATATAAAGTGCGAGTGTCCTCATCAAATTATTCTTATACCCGAAGTTAAATATTCCAACTAATTGGGGATTCGAATTGTAACAAGGTTTTAATACTTTGTTTAATGAATACACCAGGTTATCGACTGCGTGTAAACCAAGGTTTTACTACTTTGTTAACAATTACACCAATTACCCTTGAATGTAATTTCACCCCTGTTTTAATTATTCTAGTGGCTATTAATCCATTCCCGTGTCCGGTTAAATGAACGATTATTCGTACATATAAATACCCCGCCCATCGTGTCCGATTGAGTGTATATGGTAATTTATAGGGACGCCCAATTGTAAATCTTTATATTAACATTAACAAACTATCATTTAGTTAAACAAATATAAAGCCCATTAATAGCCCATAGTCTAATTTCCACAAGTGTCGTTCTTTTGTCCAAACCCCAATTATGGTACAAAGCCCAATTACCCAATTTTAGTAATTAGCCCAACATCATGATTACTTCGTTTTAAATAAGCATAATAATAACTTAGCTACGAGACATTAATATAAAAAGGTTGAACATAACTTACAATGATTAAAAATAGCGTAGCGTTACACGGACAGAATTTCGACTTACACCCTTACAACATTCGCTAACATACCCTTATTATTAGAATTATAATTAAAATTAAAATTAAAATATAAATTATATATATATATATATCGTATGAATTGAGAGAGAGAGATATATATTATGAATTGTGATCAGAATTCGGTTGGCTTTATAGGGATTTTTGATTTTTGGGGCTCCGCGACTCGCGGTGAATTTTCTCTTCAAACTCCGCGAGTCGCGGAGAATGTATTTACAGCTCACACCCTTGGAGTCTTTCTCTACCGACGGTTTTTAATATATATATAATATATATATATAATTAATATAATTAATTATATATTATATTATATTTATATACATAGTTAACTTGTAATTTTTAGTCCGTTGCGTCGAGCGTTAAGAGTTGACTCTGGTCCCGGTTCCGGATTTTCGAACGTCCTTGCGTACAATTTAATATCTTGTACTTTGCGTTTTGAATCTTGTAATTTCGAGACGTTTCTTATCAATAATTGGAACCTTTTTGATTGTCTTTTGTACTTTTGAGCTTTTTGGTCGTTTGCGTCTTCAATTCGTCGAATCTGTCTTTTGTCTTCACCTTTTATTATTTAAACGAATATCACTTGTAAATAGAACAATTGCAACTAAAAGCTTGTCTTTCTTGAGGAATAATGCTATGAAATAAATGTTCATTTTTAGCATTATCAGTAACCGAATCTGAGAAACTTAAGAGTTACCTGCTCAATGTTGCAAAAAATGACTAAGTGTTGTTAGATTCTTGGTTGTTTTATTTGATTAACCATGATGAAATTTGAAGTGTTTAAATCTTAATTGTCTTAACATGAATTTCATGGTTGTCAAATATGTTAGTGTACTAAATAGTGTTGTCCATCGCTGTCGAACAACCTGAGAATAGGTTTAGGTCTACGTTGTACACCTAGGATAGTATTGAACTAGAAAACTCATGTCGCAGGAGCATATGTGACCAAAAGTGTAATATAGGTCTATCATGCGACTGACAGAAGTCACTCGTACGGTTCAAACTGTCATCCGTACTGTTGAATACTCAACCGTGCGTGTGAGTTGACAGTAGGCAGACACTATAAATAGAGTATTCCTTGTTCATTGTTTGTTGAGGTTTGTATCACCAAGATCACTTGAGTATGTGTGAGGTGTGTGCTCCTCCTCTTCACCTTCATGGTGGAGAGGATCCATGGTAGATTGATGCTCAACCACTATGGAAATGACAAAGTGATTAGATTAGATTCATGTAATTGTTATTCTAATTCGTTTATCAGTTTATTGTATGTAATCTTGATCTATAATCAGCAGATTATTATTGCCTTGTTCATTGTTTATCACATGTTCTTCATTGTTCATCTCTTATCACTTAATTTAAGCTTAAATTCGTCCTCCATTCTTGTTCCTTGATCTAAAGATCCTAGCAACTAATGCAAGGGATCCAACAAATGGTATCAGAGCTAATTCTTCTTCCTGAAGTCTTGCAATAATTGAGTTCACTGTAGCAGTAGCTAGTTCTCCACTAGTTTTCATTGTTAACACAAATCCATTCCATTCCAATGGTAGTGCTCCAGCTAGACATACAACTTTATCTTTCTCTTCAATGGTTACATCATGCTTGTGTAGTTCAGCTAGCAAATGACGATATCTTTCAACCAAATCTGTAATAGAATCTCCAACTCGCCAGTGAAAACGATCAAACTCAACTTTCAATACTAATCCTGTTCGAGATCTGTAAGCAGTATTTCCTTCGTTGAATGTACAAAGTGCTTCCCGTATCTTGAACGAATTATCATAACATAGAAATTGATGGAAAATCGGACCATCAAGAGCACTTGTCAAATTACAGCACATTTTCTTCTCCAAATTATATTCCTTACGTTCTTCAGTAGGCAATTATGCAGAGTATAAAACTCATTTGTAACTGGTGAACGTGGCCATTGAAATTATGATTAAATATACTTCCAAAGCTTCGTGTCTTGACCATCAGACCAAATCTTAAAAGTAGACTTCCACGTAGAGTAGTTATCCATATTCATTAGTCTTGGACATTTCGTACCGCTTTCGGATTCACTTTCAGCAAGGAGTAATCGTTGAGTCATACTCGTGATACTTTGAACTAATGGTGCAGCCAACGCATAATCGTTCGAATTAAACATCTTGACAAAACTTATCAAGAAAAAGGTAAACCGTGTGGTTTAGAAACTTAGTCGTACGAGTCACTAGCTTCTGTTCTCAACCGTACGTGTCACAACTTCAAACGTGCGTGTGATTCTAACTTCTCAACAGACAGCAACAAAAAATCAAACGTGCGAGTAAGATCAACTGTGTGATCCGTTGTACGTGTCAATACTTAGCCGTACGGTTCAATGATCAACCGTGTGATCAACCATGCGAGTTACCTAAAATCTTCAACCCAAACTTAGTTTAGCTAAACCGTGCGGATGAGCTCACTCGTGAGCTCAAGCGTGCGAGTGAGTGTTCTTCGGCCAACTCAATCGTATAGCAGCTGTCACCCTCAAAACGCTATAAAATGATGTAAATCACCAATTTCTTCGTCCACAAGCTGTATTAGCACTAAACTAACATAAACACACTCTCAAATTACTATTACAACCGTAAAAATTATAACTTTTTGAACCAAAAACTCTCTAAATACAAAACCTAAAAATAATAAGCTCTAAATCAAGCAAAATCAGTAGGATGATGTTGTTCTCTCAACCAACACTCTGATACCAATGATAAAACATGATTTGAATCTTCGAATCCAACATTAGGGGTGTTCATCGGTTCGGTTTTCGATTTTTCGGTTTATTCGGTTCGGTTTATTCGGTTTTGAAATTCTAAAAATTAAAACCAAAAACCAAACCGAAATCAAATTCAAATATCAAAACCAAAACCAAAACCGAACCGAAACCAAATTTGAATTCGGTTCGGTTTCGATTAAAACCAAATTAACTTCCACATCGATTTTTTTTTCACTTTTTTCTCACGATATAAATAAACATTATATTATTAACTTTGTAAGTATCATACTAAAATAATATATATAATCGAACATATATACAAATTTTAGAAAATAAAATAAACTTATATAATATCATAATACAATATACTACGTATTTTATATCAAAAAAATAAACAAAACCAATACCAATAACAAAACTAAAACTTTCTCTGTTTTAGTCATAGTGTATCTTTCTAATAATAAACTGTTGTAAAGCAGTGTGTATAAATTTGATTGATTCAACGTGCACACAAACATAAAGTGAACTGAATAGCAAATCGACTTGAAATGATTAGTTTCAAAAATGTGGAGTTAAAAGGAAAATTATGAAATTAAAGATTAAAATAGGATTTCAATCCAAGTAAACCGAATTTGACTTGAAGAGTTAAAATATCTATTCAAAATTGTTTCTCGTACATGTATACAATAATATAAATAACTTAAAATATTTATTTAATATTGTATAAATTGAATTCGGTTTTATATTCGGTTTTCGGTTAACCAAATTAAAAAATTTCAAAACCGAAAACCAAACCGAAAAACCGAATTAAAATTCGGTTTCGGTTTTTCTCGATCAGAAAACCATTTTTCAAATTCGGTTTGGTTTTTTCGATTTGGTTTCTATTCGATATTCGGTTTAAATGGTTTCAAACCAAATGGTGCACACCCCTATCTAACATATTTGACACACATAATGGCAGAATTAGTGAATCAAACCCTCTAGTGAATATGAAATGCTTTTTGGGATTGATTTAGTCAAACCACAACAAGTTTTGTGTGATTAGATCAACACCTAGAGCTATTATTCAACTTTTGCAAGGATTTGGACTTGAAGCACACAGAGAGAATCGGCTAGGGTTACCAAATCTGAGTGAAACAAATGAGAGGCTTAACCTAAAATGAAGACATAGCACTATATATACCTCAGCTGTTAAGTCAACCGTAAGAGTCACGTCTCACTCGTACGAGTAAACAAACTCAGGCATACGATTGATCACTCACTCATGTAAGTGTCATCAGATTAGGTTTAGGACTCAGCTCAGCACAACCATGCATATGAGCTTGTCATCCGTACGAGTGAGGCTTCACTCGTACGTCTGACTGAGTCTAACTAGGTCAAACTTCCATATCTTCTTCATGCAGTACCTGTATACGCATGTAAACATAGATTGGATAAAAATGAGTGACCATGGTAACCCAATAACTGAAGTACTGATTATAAACGTGTGGTAGATGTCTAGGGACTCATGCAAAATGCACTAACAAGGTCGTAAAAAGTGCTGATGGTAAACTAATTATTAAACAACCCCATATTCCTAATAAAAGTAGTGGTGGCATCAAGAAAAACACAACAAGTAATCAAAATCAAGGGCAAGCCAGTGGTAGCAACTGCAAGGATAACAATAAGCAAAATGGCAATTATAAAAATGGTAGTAGTTTCCCCTACAATAACAAGAATAACAATAATGGAGGGGCTTGGGTTAAAATTGGTGATAAGAATAAAGGGAATGGCATTAAGATTAATGATTTAGGTGGGAATGATAACAAGAGTAGTGAATTAGGTGGGAATGGTAATAAGAATAGTGACCTAGGTGGGAATAGTTCTAAGAGTAATGCAATAAATAGAAATGGAAAGGGTATTAATACTAGTGGAATAGGGTCTAAGGGTAATAAAGAAGGTAATAGAGATAAGGGTAAAGGTATAGTTGGTAAGAATGGCAACAAGAAGGAATGTAAAGGTGTGCAAAACAAGTTTGGCATTTTGGTTGATGAATCTGAAAATGAGGAAATTGATGATGAGTTTGATGATGAATGGAAACTATGGGAGCCTCAAAAAGAATATATCAGGTTATGTGCCAACCTTAATTTCCTGCCCTCGGGTTTAATTGTTAATGCCTCATCAAAAGAAGAAAAATATTTCTTCCAATTTTTATGCGAAAAGCAAGGCATTAATTATTTCAAACCCATTATCATTGTTGAACCTGATGAGGAAGATGTCATATCTAAAACTGATGGTACGAGCAAGTTAATGAAAGAAGTTGATATGAGCATTGGCGAAGGCAATGTGAATGGTGATAGTTCCAACCTTAAAACTGTTTCCAATGTTTAAGCTAGCATGTTGGAATATTAGAAGTATGAAACTTACCTCTAAACAAGATGAAGTTAGGAAACTCATTAGGAATACTAACTGTAGTGTCTGATGTATAGTTGAAACTAGGGCTTTTACTAAAAAGTTAGACAAAGTGTGTGATTATGTTTTTGGTAATTGGTATAGAGCTGCAAATAATGCTAGTTGCTTAGGTGTACTAGGATACTTATAGGATGGGATCCAAATGAGGTTACTTGTAATGTGATGCACCAATCCGATCAAGTTATGCACTATTTAATAGAGTAGATTAATGGTAATAAAAGATTCTTTTGTTCTGCTATATATGCTTCAAATAATGATACTAGAAGGAAGAAGTTATCAGAAGATTTTTCTGCTTTCAATAACATTATTAATGGTAGTCCTTGGTTAGTTGTTGGTGATTTTAGTGTGAGTTTAAACCCTGAGGATAGGTGCTCTGGGCCTTCTGTGGTTACCAGCCCCATGCATGCCTTTAGAGATTGTGTAAATGACATTGAAATTGAAGACATAAACCAATCAAGACTTTTCTACACTTGGAACTAAAAACCACATGCTATAGGTCCTGATAAAGGTGTTTTGAAAAAGATAGATAAAGCTATGGGTAACCCTGGTCATATTACCCATTTTCCTGGAGTATTTGCTGAATTTTAACCTTATGATTGATCTGATCATACTCCAATTGTTATTTCTTTTCCCAACATGGACAAAAAGAAAATAAAACCTTTTAGATTTAACAATCACTTGGCTGATAAACCTGAGTTCTTACCCCTGATAGATGAAGTGTGGTGTGAAAGTGTTAATGGATATAAGATTTTCTCTGTGGTTACAAAACTAAAGAAGGTCAAAAAACAAATGAGGAAACTTAACAACCTTAATGGCAATGTTCACACTAAAGCTGCTATTTTGAGGGATGATTTATTGAAGGTGCAACAGCAGTTTAATGATGATCCATTCAACAATCAACTTAGAGAAGATAAATGTGTTGTTTTTAAAGCCTATAAAACAGCTATTATTGAGGAGGAAAAGCTGTTGATCCAAAAAAACAAAGTTCAATGGCTAAGAGAAGGTGATGCTAATACTGCCTATTTTCATAAGGTAATATAGAAATAGAATTGAGAGTGTTCAAAATGTAGATGGGGTCAGCTTTGTAGGCAGTGAGGTGCCTGGGCAGTTTGTCACTCATTTGAAAATATGCTAGGCTCCACCCATTTAAATCTACTGGATTCCTATGTTTGTTATTCCTAAGAGTGTGGTTCATGATATTGAGAAAATGCTCAGATGTTTCTTGTGGGGTGGAAAAGATAAGGGTAGAGTAGTTGCTAAGGTGTCCTGGAAAGTGATAAGTTATGACAAAAGCCGAGATGCTTTAAGAATTAGAGATATCCATTTATGGAATAAAACTTTCATTACTAAACATATATGGAATCTGGTTTCTAATAAAAAGTCCATATGGGTGAATTGGATTAAAGAGCATAGAATAGGTAACAAGAAGTTTTGGGCCATGGATGGTGAAGTTGTGGAAGCTTCTAGTAGCTGGAGAGGTATTCTAAGAATTAAAGAATCTGTTAGAAGTAACTTTTCCCATAAACTGGGAGATGGCAGGGATACATGTATATGGTATGATCATTGGCACCCATCTGGACCCCTATGTAAGCTTATGTCTAAAAGGGATTTCATGTCTAGTGGGTTATCATTAAGCAGAACTATGGATGAAATTATTCAAGGTAATGAGTTTAGATAGCAAAATTTGTTTACTCAAAGATTTAACCCTATCTTTTCTGTTGTGCCTGCCATTTATGTGAATCAAATAGATGAGGTTAAATAGGCTTCCAGTGATGGGAAACTAAATGATTATAGTATAAGTACAGCTTGGTTGGATATGAAGGTTACCAGGAAAAATTCAACTGGCATAAATTGGTTTGGTTCTCCCAAAACATTTCAAGGCACGCCTTTATCTGTGGGTAGCAACCAATGAAAATCTAACCACACAAGATAGGTTAGAGAGTTGATTGGTTAATAATGTTAAACTATGTGCATTCTGTAATCAGTTCATAGGTTCCCATAATCATATTTTTATTGACTGCCATTATGCCATAGAGGTGTAGGACCATTTTAGAAACAAAGCTGATCTTGATGAGGTGATTGATATTGTCATTAATGGTAATATAAACTGAATGGATCTTCTTGAATTGTTGGTTGCTAAAAAATGTAATAAATCCATCTGGAGCATTATTAGAAGATTGGTGGTGGCTGCTATTATATCCCATATCTGGCAGGAAAGAAATGCTAGGTTGTTTAAAGAAAGTGAAAGGAATGTTGGCACTTTATGTGAGCACATTGAAGAGGTTGTTAGATTGAGGCTCATGGGGTTAAAAATCATAAAATGTCAACTCTTAACTGTGGCTGCTGGTATTTGGAAATTCAGTGTTATGGAAGTCATTCAAAAAAGTCAACATGATAGTACAACTCATTGATGTTGCTATTTTGGGATCCAAGGTGTGGTATTGGGGTCATTAAGATTTGGTTTGCGCTGGATATACAAGGGGGAGATGGGTAGATGCAACCTCTAATTTTTATTTTATTCTTGTATCTCATTGTGTCCCTCTAAACCCTAGTAAAACTGAGTCAACTGTGTGTTTGAGTCAATTGTGTCATTTTTTAATGAGGTTGCAATATAGGGTCTTTGTAACAACCCTACTTTTTCCGTTAACTTTCGTTTACTTTCGGTTAAATACTTAACGACCGTTAGTTAAAATCTATGAATTTTTACGCCGATTTAAAAAAAAAAAAAATACGATTTTTAATATGTGCAACATATTACTTGATTTCATACTTTGGTTTGGAAGTATGCGAGAAACTTAGAAAATGCAAGAAAAACGTACGGTTTGTGAAAACTGAGAAAAACATCTTTTAAGGCAACGAAACGAAAGATAATTTATTTTTAATAATTATTTTATATAATTATTAAGTTTTAACATAATTTTAATTTATTAAAAGTTTTATAAATTTAAAACGCGTAGAATTCGCTAAAACTATCGGTTAACGTTCCAGCTTTCGATTTTTGGTTAACGACACTTAGCAACGAATTAAATAATTATTAAGAAAAATAATTACTCTATATAATTTATGAAAATTAGAATTCTTTTATGATTGAGAGATATTAAATTAATTTAAGAATCTAATAGAATTAACGTTTAGTGATTCGATTCGTGTTTCGGTTCGACACTTAATGGGTTTACTTAGAAAACTTAACTAGCAATAAATTGAGTCCATAAACTCTTCTTGGACCCCTTTTGGTCGAAATCCCCATCCCCCTTGTGCCCATTCGTTTTATCATGGCCCGAGCCCGTTTATTAAACCTTACATGTAACAATTTGAGTCCTAGTCTCATTATCACTTAACAAAAAATGCACGTATCCTTTTCCTCCCTTCTTTTCACGATTAGTGCAGCCCCAAATACTCCATAGCCATCGCCATTCTTCAAGGATCAAGAACGGATCGATTACTCGCTTGCCCGATTACATATTCTTGCTCCTCTCGTTCTCATCTACGCATCAATACCAACAATTTTATGATTAGCGTATGATTCTAAAACTCTATTTTTCTAGATTTCATTATTATTATACATGTATAGGGTTGCTAGAGTGTCTAGTGCTCAAGTCTTGATTTGTGTATGTATTACTAGTTGTTATAATGCTCGGATTGCATGCTAGGGTTTAATCACGAATTTAATTGCTATTCTACTGATATGATAAGTTTGTTGTCTACAAAGATTTGAAAACATGAGCTTACGTTGTCTATAAACTTTTGAAATAAGAAACTTTTGTAGTCTGTCTTAATTACTATTGTGAAACCAAATCTATTAATCACCAACCGTTGACCTTTTAACATGTCTATTCTCAGGTACTTATTGCTTCCGTTGTAGAAATTTGTTGTTACATAGAAGTCAGGCCAAGCACTGGGACCAGAGTTAACATCGCCGTTAATGGACTTTGACAGGGTGTTAAAGTTGGTATCAGAGCTAATGGTTGTAGGGATCTAGGAATTGCATTAGTGTGTCTAACTGAGTCGTTAGGAAGCATTAGTGAGTCTAGACTACAACCCAACTATAAACTATTACGTATTACTGGTTGCATTACTACATATGTGTATATATTTATACGTATACTATGTGTGCACTAACATCTATTTCTATTACTATCCGTTGCGATAATAATTAACCACGACCTATCACTACTGTTGCTCACTGCCTGTCACTACTTACTACTATAACTACTGTGGGTCATTACTGTTATCGCTACTTTTCACTACTATTGTCTAATACTCGATACTAAGCTTCACTACTCGCCACTTGTGTATTTTAATTTACATAGCGTTGTTTTTATTGGCACTAATTTGGTGTGCTAATCTGTTGTGAAGAAACACCGTTTGACCTTGAACACATTGATGTTAACAACTATTATTTCCCTCGGGATACACACCTTCAAAGGGTGCACAACTCTTCTCGATTAAATACGATTTTTTCTTCGAGATGCCCAATACACCTTGTTCATTTTTCGTTCTCCACGATTATATCCTCTTAAATTTAATGGAGTTATGTTGGAATGGAGGTATGAATTAATGTAATATAATGATGCCTGATCAACGTGATTATATTACAGTAAGTCATACTGAAGTTCTAATGGCTCGTGATGGTGATGGGGCTTGATCAACTTTATTATCACCGCGTACCATGTTACATGACTCTTTTATTTTCTTTGTTGCCATCTGAAAACACCGAGACCCTATCTATCACACAATCTGAGGCTATACTTTTATTCATTGTCATATATCTTTATGCTCCTGATAAAGGGTCAACTGTTATTCAACTTCAAAATAGACATAACTAAATGTATACTATCTCTTTTTCATCCGATTTAACATCTAACTACAAGATGCTCGGGTGGCTACACTAAGATGAAAACTTCTTCTCTCATTACGCTCATACTTTCTGCAAATGGTAACCTTGTTATCCCATGCCTCAATGGTGAAGGACCTTACATGCACTACACTAGTATTCGCCACAAGAGTGAAAATCTTAACAATGTTTTTGTAAACCATGAATTCGAGAGACTAAAGCAGAACAATCATGATATCTTTCACGTTTGGAACTGGAAAAAACACTTAGAATAGTTAAACTTTATCGTTCATCACTTTGAGATACGCTTGGACACCAAACTTCCTTTCATCTAAGAGTCTATAGACATCTTGGACTGTAAGCTGAAACAACTCAAACAAAGCATAATTTCTACTATAAGAATTCGTTGGAACCCTCATATAGAAATCAAACTCACGTAAGAGCGAGAACATCACACGAAACGAAAGTACCCGCATCTATTTTCCCCAATGCAATGCCGACGAATGGTACTAACCAAAATTTTGGGACGAAATTTTCAATAACAGTTAGGTAATGTACCAACCAGACTTTTTCCGTTAACTTTCGTGTACTTTCGGTTAAATACATAAAATTGGAACCTTTTTGATTGTCTTTTGTACTTTTGAGCTTTTTGGTCGTTTGCATCTTCAATTCGTCGAATCTGTCTTTTGTCTTCACCTTTTATTATTTAAACGAATATCACTTGTAAATAGAACAATTGCAACTAAAAGCTTGTCTTTCTTGAGGAATAATGCTATGAAATATATGTTCGTTTTTAGCATTATCAAATATTCCCACACTTGAGCGTTGCTTGTCCTCAAGCAATATCGTCTTGAAATACCAGAATCACTTCTTTATTCTTCACACTTTGTACATCAGTGATTTCTATACGGCGGTATAAACAATGGTAGTAACGATATGGTTTACAGTCCCACATGACTATAAAAATTTAGATCCATTAAGGAAATTGGATCTTTATGAAAACATTTGATCTTTTGAAAATTAAATCTAGTTTTTACCCTAGATAAGTTTTCCGGGATAACCCTTTACCGGTGTTTGCAAAATAATTTTGTGGGTTTGGTGGGTTTCAGATTTGAAAATTTTAGCTCAACACTTATGGTTTTGTGTTACCCACTTGCTAACCTTGTATTAGGAAAGCAACACGTCCAGTTTACTTGTTCCGTATATTACCTTTCGGCAAACTACCGTCCGGTTGTAAAGGAAAGCGTTGAACAAGCAACTGTTAAGGCAATGTCCCGTGACATGCTTTTGATTATGGTCTATAACGTGTCGGACGCAATTACTATCCTTGGTAGGAGCAATAGTAAAGCTCACCCTTATAATTTTTCGGTCTGGCACAAGGTCCTGTCTTTGACCACTATGCAACCACCGTTCTTACGGTTGACACCCGATTTAGTTCAGGTGACCTAATAAATTCCAGGTGAATTCCTAGGTTTTTACGTTCAATGGTAATGAACGCATTGAAAATAGGGTTTTCAGAAAATAAATCGGTTTGTAATTTTGATCAAAATATTTTCTCGTTCAAGCTCGAGTTTAGATATCATTGAATTCCATGAGTTTGAATTCTCAATCTTTAAGGTCAATCTCTAGGATTGAGTAATATCAGTCTTAAAAGCTGATTTTTAATCTTTAAGGAGATTATCCTTTCTGGGGATCTGATTCATTAGTCTTATCCATCTAATTTGCATGGTGCCCCCCATTGTACGAGATAAATCCTTCTCATGGTTAGGATAAATCTGACCACTTGGCGACCCTGTTTAATGCTGAGGTCCGTGGATTTCCTGCTGATTTTAGTGATGACTTTTCTAGATTTTTCGTCAACCTACAGCTGGTCTGGACGACAACTTCTTGACCTAAACCAAGAAGCGCGTGTCTTTTTCGGAAGACTTTACTTCCTTTTAATGATGGAATTGATTCATCGTGTAGATCCATCTCTTCTTTTCTTTCATCGGGTAAAACAGTTTAGTTTAGTCCAAAGCAAAAGTATTTTCAGTTATTTGTTACAGATATATGTGACATATGTTTAAGATAACTTGGTAAATTTTCCCACACTTGGCTTTTATTTTCCTTTTTATCGTCCTCTATTCCATTTTAAATGAATTTTAACATTTTAGTTTGTTTCTTAATTTATGTCCTTTCCGAGGTAACAATAATTTCGGTGTTAAAACCTAGTTTTATCGTTCATAAATATGTATAAACATGATTTTGAATTCATTTAATTCAAAATTTTGAAAAATTATACTAGAATTGGGTAGTCAGTATATAAGACCAGGGCTGTTCTTTATTATCAGAGAGCACTAGATTCTAATACAACTACTGCTTTACTAGTATTTTTAATGGTAACCAAGTGTATAAAATAAAAATTTTAAAATCCGAAAGAATTTAACCCCTTCCCACACTTAAGATCTTGCAATGCCCTCATTTGCAAGAAATCAGAAACAATTTAAATTATTGAGGGTGATTTGTGTGAAAATGATTAAATTTTTACCAAAGTTTCCAAATATATTGGCGTTTGTTTGCTGAATGATAAATGGTGCACATCATTTGTTCATTCCGTCTTGTTGTTATTTCACATATATTTTGCATCTTTTCGTCAAAATTACTTGCTTTTGCTGAACTTAATGCCAGTCTTTGAAAATGCGTTGTTTTACCCTGTTGTGTACATAAGATAAACTGCAAATATATATACATATTTTTGAAGTTTGGTATATTACCCCACATTCAAAAATTATTAAAATCTAAGAATAAAAGTTAGATAATTATAAAAATGATTACAATATTAACAAAAGTATTAAACGTATCAATAATTACAAATTACAAAATAAAAATAAAAAAAAATAATAAGTAAACTAAGGATGATATTGGTACCAATAGGGGTTCCAGGCATAACCATAGGTGCTATAGAATGCTTCGGCAGGGTCATACGTAGGATATGGTGGCTGCTTCTCTATAGACCAAGGAGGGAAGATGGGTTTCGGTGTAGGAATATAGTTTCTACCTATATGTTGGCAATGAGCTATGATTTGGTTCTGATGAACTTGCCAATCTTCAAATGCTCTCTGTCTAGCATTTTCGTATTCCTGAGAAGCTATAAACCTATGCATTTCTTGCATCTCATTCCCCCCTCCTACATTACCTTGTTGTTGGTTTCTCTCCACCTGTGGATGTCTACCATGGTATCGTACTGCGGCGTTATTTCGCCTCTTCAAAACTTTCGCACCATGGTATACATTTAAACCTATAGTATCGCGGAGTTCCGGCTCTTCTAGTAATAATCCCCCCCGACTTATATCCACACCGAGATATTCACCAATCAAAGTAATAAAAATACCACCTCCTATTATGCTATGTGGTCGCATCCCCCGAACCATAGCTGATAAATAATAACCCACACAATATGGTATACTTACAGCGCTTTGTGGGTCTCGAATACACATATGGTAAAACAAATCCTGTTCATTTACCTTTTCCTTGTTTTTACCCCTTTGTGTAATCGAATTAGCTAAAAACCTATGTATCACTCTTAATTCGGCTCTATCTATATCCAAATAAGAGTAATTTCCCCCTTTGAAACGGTGATGGCTTGTCATTTGACTCCACACACCGTGTGTATCAAAATTTTCATCTATCTTTCTACCGTTTAGTATCAATCCTCTACAATCGGCAGACGCTAACTCCTCAGGCGTATATATACGTAAAGCCTGAGCCATGTCCAGTAAAGACATGTGGCGCATCGAACCGCCTAACAAAAATCTAATAAAAGAACGATCGGTTAAACTAGCTACCCGATCATTCAACTCTATACTACATAACAATTCTTCACACCATACTTTATATACAGGTCTACGTATGGTGAATAAATGTACCCAGTCATTAAAAGAAGAATTACCATACCTCTGTACAAGTAATTCCCTAATTGGCCCGGCCAATTCTACAGCTTCTAAGGGTCCCCATTCTATGACCCTTGGTACCTCAACAACCTTAGAATGAAGAGTATGCAAACCCCTTTGATATTTTAGATAATCTATCCAAAGTCTGTCAAATCTCAGGTTCGGGTGCAACTCTTCCAAGTGCATATCGGAAAAGGTCATGACTGGATGAGGTATATCCTGCTTGTAGTAGTTATCCACCTCCTGTTGTTCCAAATTCTCAGCAGGAGCATTGCGGGCTTGGGATGAAGATTCACCCCTTTCATTCTGCAAAACACATCAAACACAAATTTTGTGCATCCAAATATGCATTAGTGTCAGCAAAATCATCAATCAAAATAATTACAATGACATTATCAATTTATATCAAACTTAAGCTCATTTTCACATTTTTATCAAATCTACACTTTTTCAAATAAGCATATACGAAAATGTTCACCAAGTTCATAAGCATTCAACTCAAATAACATGTCAAAATAATCATTACTAGCAATTAAACAAGTCTCAAATGGCATTATCTTTCAAAAATCAAGTTCATGAATTTTAGACTTGAAAAAGTCCACTTCAATTCTCAAAATCATGTTTAGGCTCAAAGTTTGGATCATTTAACTACCTAGACATGTTACACTACTCAATTTAGCAACAATTCATGACAAAAATCGGCCATAACCTGTTTATATCAAAAAGCCCCAAATTTGCTCAAGAACACAAACCCTAGATTATTCAAAATTTGAAGTTTAAGGCTTCTAATCATGTTAAACAGCATCAATCTAGGTTATACAAGCATAATACATAAACAATTTAAGCCTAATTACACTAAAAAGCATCAAAATCAAATTGGAAAATAAATTGCTCAAGAACATCAAATTTCGAATTAAATGGTGTTTAGGTGTAGAAATTTACCGTTTTTCTTGAGTAATTCTTAGATAGCATCCTTCTCAACATGATTTTAGCAAAAAATTTGGTGATTAACGGTTAAAAATTGGGATTTTTGGGGGTGTTTTTCGTGTATTTTCGGGGTTTTTTCGCTGTGTTCTTCGCAGTGTGTTTTTGTGGGGAGTAAACTGATCTGTTTTTACGTTTTATTTTTTTTCTGGGTTTTGGTCCCTCCGCGAGTCGCAGAGATTTCCCTTTCAAACTCCGCGAGTCGCGGAGTTTGTTTTTTTTTTTTTTTTTTTTTTTTATAATCTTTAACTTATAAAACAATTAAGTAATTAATTTTAAAATTTTGTTTCCCTTGTTATTTAGGACTAGGTCGTTTCGGATCGATGTCCTAGTCCGTCCCTCGACAAAATTTTAAAATTTGTCTTTTTGTAGCGATTGTTTTAAAAGTTAAGATTTTTGGGTTTTTTAATGTTTTTGGCATACTTTAAATCAATAAGATGAAAAATAATGATAATAAAAGTTCTCGTCCCTCCCTCGGGTAAAGCAATTTCGGTTCAAAGACCTAGTCTTCAACTTACGACGAATTTTAAAAATCATATTTTTAACTTAATGAGATAAAGTAAATTTTTTTGTTTTTAAATTCACACAACTAAAATTCAAAATTAATATTAAAATTTCACACCAAACTTAAAATTTGAAATGCATAAAATTAAAAATTTATATTTTAAAAATTAAAAATTCACACCAAACTTAATTTAAAAATTTATAAATTCATACCAAACTTATATTATGGTTCAAATATTTACAATTTTAAATATATTGTTTTTATAAAGTTTACAATATTAATTTAAGATTTAAATATTAATATTAAAAACATGGTAAGAATAAAATTAAAAATCTTTTTGTCTTTTTATCCCACTTTAATCAATCAAATATTATCAAAAATATGCGCCCCTCTTTTCGGTAAAGTAATTTTGGTTCCAAGACCTAATTTAACTCATGACGAATTTTTGAAATATTTTGGGTTGATTGATTAAAGATATTTATACCTTAAGAATAAACGTTAAATTTCGCAGTGATGTAATAAATTTTTGAATGATATCAATAATTTCGGTCGCCAAACCTAATTTTATTTAATACCAATTTAATACTTTTTAGCGAACAAATTAGCGTTTATTATCAAAAGGTTAAAAATAAAAATAAAAATAAAAACTGTACAGACATACCTGTGAAATAGATTTCTTAGTTATATGATCTATCCCATTCATAAGATAGTCGGTTTAATTGGTTTTTCATGGCTACATAGGCGTAACCTCGAGCATTCAGTGTCTTTTCTTCTAAACATATGAACGGTCCGTCTCTGCATAAAGTAACAAATTCGGTATTTGAATAGGTTTGATTATTGGAACATTTACCTCCATGTGACCATTTTCCGCATTTGTGACATCGTTCTAGGTGTCGTGCTCTTCTTTTCGCTGCGGATTTTGATTTTCCTTTACCAAATTGTAACTTATTATCTTCGCATCTGGATTCTTTTCTAACTCCGTCCATTCTTTCTCTGATTACTGATACTATTTCACTCGGTAGTATGTCATTATTTCTTTTAGTGATCAAAGCGTGTAGCATTAGACCATGGTTTAGTTCACAGGCAGTCTTCATTTTGTAAAAACCTAAAAAAAAATAAAAATTCAGAATGGGGGGAGAAGACTAGTTCTTTAGGGTCTGCTAGGGAAAGACCATTCGGGTTCCATTTTCGAGAACTACACGAAAACAGACAATCTAACTCTAACAGAAATACATATTATCCTTTAAAGACTTGATTCTCCCCACACTTAGTTAGCTGTGGTGTCGAAATTGTGATTAACTTCGTTGTCGACTTCCATCGGACCATGTATGTAATGTTTAACTCTGTGACCATTAACTTTAAATTCAATCCCATTTGAATTTATTAATTCTATCGTTCCGTATGGGAAAACTCTTTTGACTATGAATGGTCCAGACCATCTTGATTTCAATTTTCCAGGAAATAGCTTGAATCGTGAATTGAAAAGAAGATCTCTGTCTCCTTCTTTAAATTCTTTTGAACTTCTGATTCTTTTATCATGCCGTTTCTTCGTTCTTTCTTTATAGATTAACGAATTTTCGTATGCTTCATGTCTTAATTCTTCTAATTCGTTTAGTTGACTTAATCGTAGACGTCCAGCTTCATGTAAATCAAGATTACATGTCTTCAAAGCCCAAAATGCTTTGTGTTCAATTTCTACTGGAAGATGACATGCTTTTCGATAAACAAGTCTAAAAGGTGTGGTTCCAATTGGAGTTTTGTAGGCTGTTCTAAAAGCCCAGAGTGCATCCTCCAATTTAATGGACCATTCCTTCGGATTTGATCCTACGGTTTTCTCTAGAATACGTTTTAAAGCTCGGTTGGTATTTTCAACTTGTCCACTTGTTTGTGGATGATATGCGGTGGAGATTTTATGAGTTACTCCATATCTTTTAAGAACTTTCTCAAGTTGATTATTACAGAAATGAGTACCCCGATCACTTATTAAAGCTTTCGGTGTTCCAAACCTTGCAAAAAGACGTTTTAAAAAGTTGACTACAACTCGTGCATCGTTAGTTGGGAGAGCTTGTGCTTCCGCCCATTTAGATACATAATCAATGGCTACGAGTATATATAGATTATTATTAGATTTTGGAAATGGACCCATAAAGTCAATACCCCAAATGTCAAATACTTCACATACTTGGATGACATTTTGTGGCATTTCATCACGTTGACTTATTTTTCCGGCCCTTTGACATGCATCACAGGATTTGCAAAGAAGGTGTGCGTCTTTGTAAATTGTAGGCCAATAGAATCCAGCTTCATAAACTTTTCTTGCTGTTAGTTGAGGCCCATAATGCCCTCCTGTTGGTCCTGTGTGACAATGGTTTAATATTTTACTAGCTTCATCTCCAAATACACATCGGCGTATTATTCCATCGGGACAACTTTTAAACAAATGTGGATCTTCCCAGAAATAGTGTTTTATATCACTGAAGAATTTCTTTCGTCTTTGGTATGATAATCCTTTTTCAAGGAATCCACAAACTAAGTAGTTTGCATAGTCTGCAAACCATGGGATTTCTTTATAATCTATCTTCAATAGATATTCATCAGGAAAGTTGTCTTGTATGGCTGATTCATTTAGAACTTCTAATTCGGGATTTTCAAGACGAGAAAGATGATCAGCGGCGAGATTTTCTGCTCCTCTTTTATCTCGGATTTCAATATCAAACTCTTGTAAGAGTAAGATCCAACGGATTAATCTTGGTTTAGCATCTTGTTTTGAAAATAGGTATCTAAGAGCAGAATGGTCGGTATAGACCACCGTTTTTGCTAGAACGAGATATGATCGAAATTTGTCAAAAGCAAAGACAATAGCAAGGAGTTCTTTTTCAGTAGTTGTATAGTTTGTTTGTGCTCCTTGTAACATCTTACTAGCATAATATATAGGTTGAAATCTTTTTTCAATCCTTTGTCCTAAAACGGCTCCCATTGCAAAATCACTTGCATCGCACATTAGTTCAAATGGTAGATTCCAATTTGGTGTTATCATGATTGGTGCATTAGTGAGTTTCTCTTTAAGAATATTAAAAGATTTGATACACTCATCTGAAAAGATGAATGGCGCATCCTTTTCTAGGAGTTTATTCATAGGAGTGGCAATTTTTGAAAAATCTTTTATGAAACGTCGGTAAAAACCGGCATGCCCTAGAAAACTCCTAACTCCTCTAACATTGGTGGGATGTGGAAGTTTAGCAATTACATCTACTTTAGCTCTATCCACTTCAATTCCTTCTTTTGAAATTTTATGTCCAAGAACGATGCCTTCTTTAACCATGAAATGGCATTTCTCCCAATTAAGTACTAGATTTGATTTTTCGCATCTAATTAGCATTCGTTCCAGATTAACTAGACATGATTTAAATGTATCACCGAAGACTGAAAAGTCATCCATGAATACTTCCATGCATTCTTCTATCATGTCGTGAAAAATCGCCATCATACACCTTTGAAAGGTTGCAGGAGCGTTGCAAAGTCCAAATGGCATGCGTTTGTAAGCAAAAGTACCATAAGGGCACGTGAATGTGGTTTTCTCTTGATCCTCGGGTGCTATTGGAATTTGAAAATATCCGGAAAATCCATCTAGAAAACAATAGTAACTATTTCCGGCTAATCTTTCCAACATTTGATCTATGAAAGGTAAGGGAAAGTGATCTTTTCTGGTGGCGTCATTTAATTTTCTATAATCAATACATACACGCCATCCTGTTACAGTCCTAGTAGGAATAAGCTCATTTTTCTCATTTGTAATGACAGTCATGCCACCCTTCTTAGGTACGCATTGAACTGGGCTTACCCATGGACTATCAGAGATTGGATAAATTAAACCTGCATCTAGCAGTTTAATAATCTCTTTCTTAACTACATCTTGCATATTAGGATTTAGTCTTCGTTGGCGTTGCACATATGTTTTATGACCTTCTTCCATAAGGATTTTATGTGTGCAATACGAAGGACTTATTCCTTTAATATCATGAATCTTCCATGCAATGGCTGGTTTATGAGCTTTTAACACAGAAATGAGTTGTGATTTCTCATTTTCAGTAAGAGAAGACGATATTATTACAGGTAATTCAGATTCACCATGTAAATAAGCGTATTCCAAATGGTTTGGAAGTGGCTTTAACTCTAATTTCGGAGGTTCTTCTATCGATGATTTATATCGATATCTGTCTTCTTCTTTTAGCATTTGAATTTCTTCTGTTGTTGGTTCATATCCATTAGCTATAAGTGTAGCTAACATTTCAGCTTCATTAATTGGTTCATTACCTTCTCCTAAAGAACATTCTCCTGTTCCTTGTAATTCTGGAAATTCTTTTAATAATTCTGCATGTGCATCTATAGTTTGAATATAATAACATGTATCATCTGCAGATTGTGGTTGTTGCATTGCTCTATCAACTGAAAAGGTAACACTCTCATCCTCTATACTTAGGGTCAGTTTCTTACCGAACACGTCTATCATTGCTTTAGCCGTGTTTAAGAATGGTCTTCCTAATATGAGAGGAACTTGAGAATCTTCTTCCATGTCCAAAACAACAAAATCTACTGGAAATACTAAAGTACCAACTTTAACTAGCATGTTCTCCATTATCCCTCTAGGATATTTTATTGATCTATCGGCTAGTTGTATGCTTATTCTGGTTGGTTTCAATTCTCCAAGGTCTAGTTTAGCGTATAGTGAATACGGCATTAGATTTATACTAGCACCTAAGTCTGCCAATGCTTCTATTGAACTAAGACTACCCAGAAAACATGGAATTGTGAAACTTCCTGGATCAGATAATTTTTCTGGTAACTTATTCAATAGCACTGCTGAACAATTAGCATTCATAGTAACAGCCGAGAGTTCTTCCATTTTCTTTCTATTTGAGATTAGATCTTTCAAGAATTTAGCATATCTTGGCATTCCTGAAATCACATCAATGAAAGGAAGATTTACATTTATCTGTTTAAACATATCCAAGAATTTGGATTGCTCGGCTTCAAGTTTCTCTTTCTTCATTTTACTCGGGTAAGGAAGTGGTGGTTGGTATGGTTTAACATAAGGTTTATCCTTAACTTTGTTATCTTCATTAACCTTCTCAACTACCGGTTCTTTTTCCTTATCTTGATCAGGTTGTGGTTCTTGTGGAGTAGGAATAGTTTCATCAGAAGTTACAGGTATTTCAGGTGGTTTAAGTGTTGTACCACTTCTTGTGGTAATGGCTTTAACTGTTTCATTCCGGGGGTTAGCGTTTGTATCACTAGGTAGACTTCTCGGTTTTCTTTCACCTATTAACCTTGCTAGGTTACTTACTTCTTGTTCCAGATTTTGAATAGAAGCTTGTTGATTTCTAAATGCTTGAGCATTTTGTTCATTGGTTTGTTTCTGAGACGTGAAAAACTGCGTTTGAGTTTCAACTAGCTTCGTCATCATATCTTCTAAATTCGGCTTTTTATCATCGGTTTGTTGTGGTGGTTTGTTTTGAAAATTAGGTCTTTGCTGATTATAAGTATTATTGGATACTTGTTGATTGCTAGGACCTTGTTGGTTGTTGTATGGAATATTTCGGTTATAATTCTGGTTTTGATTGTAAATCGGTCTTGGCGGTTGATAATTATTCTGATAATTATTTCCAAGCCTTTGGTTTATGTATGAAATATTCTCTCTTTGTTCCATTGTTAATTCAATACTGAGACAATCTTTTGTCAAATGTGGTCCTCCACACTGCTCACAACTAATTCGTATTGAGTGAATATCTTTAGTCATCTTCTCCATTCGTCTCTCCACAGCATCTATCTTTGCGGAAATGGAATCTAAGTCATGGCTAGAATCGGCTCTAGCTGCTTTAGATGATCTAATGATATCTTTTTCTTGGTGCCACTCATGTGAGTGGGAAGCAGTATTATCAATAATTTTGTAAGCATCAGTTTCGGTTTTCTTCATAATAGAACCACCAGCTGCTATATCTATGTCTTTTCTTGTAGTGATGTCGCATCCTTGGTAGAATATTTGTACTATTTGACAGGTGTCTAAACCATGTTGCGGACATCCTCTTAATAACTTTCCATATCTTGTCCACGCCTCATATAGAGTTTCATTTGGTTTCTGTGTAAACGTAACAATTTCTGCTTGAAGTCTTACTGCTTTAGATGCAGGAAAGAATTGTTTAAGAAATTTGTCAACTAAAACATCCCATGTATCGATCGCCCCTTCAGGTAACGATTCCAACCAATCTTTGGCTTCTCCCTTTAAAGTCCAGGGAAATAACATGAGATATATCTGTTCATCCTCCACTTCTCGGATTTTAAATAGTGTGCAGATCCTATTAAAGGTACGTAGATGTTCATTTGGATCTTCCTTCGGCGCACCACTAAATTGGCATTGATTAGTCACCATGTGTAGAATTTGTCCTTTGATTTCATAATCTGGCGCATTAATGTCTGGATGAGTAATTGCGTGACCTTGGCCAGTGCGTTTAGCTCTCATTCGGTCTTCCATACTTAAAGGTTCCAGATTCTCCATAATTGAATTTGTTGAATCGGTATCACTAGATGATTCTGATTTAATGGTTCGTTCCTCAACAATCTCTGTTTGAATGATTGGTGGCTCCGGAGGAAAGTTTAATGGTTCAGGATCTACGAACCGTTCCTGAATATTTTCCGGATTCTCAATTGTGATGTCGGGTTCAAAAAATGGATTATCGGAAATTTGAACTGAAGTTCTTGGTCGACTGGATGACGATTCTAAAGAAAAATCAACGGCGGTTATATTTGCTAAATGTCTTGATCGAGTTACAGGTGGTGAACGTACAAAAGGTGGTGAACGTCTTGCTCGGTGCATTCACTGAATATCCTATTAGTTTTAAAAAGAAAAGAAAAATTATAATAAGTTATCCAACCAATAGACTTTTCTGATTTTGCCCACGTTTCGAATAGCCAAAAGATGCAGCAGAGGGGCAGGATTCGTTTGGTCTCAATATAATTGAGGACTGTTTGGCTCCAATAACCCGGTCCACGTACAAATCCAACTATTACTACGAACCAGAAAATTTTGATGTCTATTAATTTAACCACTTAAAATAAATTTTCGTAATTTTAAGAAATTTAGATAAGAAGTAGAATAAAAATCTATGTCCTAAAACTAGAATAGCGAGAAATAAGAAAGAAAAAGAGTTCGTCGAAAAAGGTCGAAAAAGAAAAAATGGTTGAAAAATAAAAGGTGACGGAAAAATAAAAGAAACTTATAAAAACTTAAAAATACTTGACTAACCTAACCTTATTACTACAACTAACTTAAAATTATAATCGCAAATTGAAATTACTAATTGGAATGATAATTGATACATAGTAAAAGGTCTAAAAATATTAAAGCTTACAGGAAAAACTAAATCCCAAATGGAAATAACTTAAAAAGAAACTAAAACTTAAAAAGGCGTCGCAAAATTCTAAAGCACCTAAATCTTAGTCTAAAGAAAAAGCACTTAAGGAATTCTTCGGCAAAGCCTAAAAATCTAGGAGTAAAAATAACTATAGCAAAAACTAAGTTTAAAATTAAATATGAGCTAAAAATACAAATATTACGCTACAAAGATTAAAAAGGGACAAAATATAAAAATATACAAAAAGTTGTAAAAAGTACAATTTTTATAAAAATATTATTTTTATATTATTTATTTTATTAAACTATTAATTTTACAATTTAATTAAACTTAATAAACTAAAATATAAATTAAATAAAACTTAAATTAAACTAAAACTAATTATAATAATAATAATAATTAGGGTTTATAATAATAATTAATTAATAATTACTCCGTGATTAATTGCAGTAGGGTTTCTGTCGGTGTCAGAATTACTCCGCGAGTCGCGGTATTTAATGCATCAAACCCCGCAAGTCGCGGGGTTTCAAAATTCAACCCTGGAACAGTTTAAAACTCGACGTTTTTTTTTTTTTTTTAGCGTTGCGCTTCCGGCGTTTAGAAAGTTCCCCGGCAGCGGCGCCAAAAATACTTGATGTTATGCGAGGTGTATAAGAAATAGTTTATGTTTTACTAGGAAATACTATTAAATACGATACAATTTTACACAAGATATTTATTTATTTATAGAATGGATATACTTAAACCTTGCTACAACACTTATAGGCAGTGTACCTAATCGTACAGTAGTGTAGTTTTTAGTAAGTCCGGTTCGTTCCACAGGGAAATCTTTAAACAAAGCTCAACGCTATATTAGTTTACTTTTATAAAAATACAAACATATATATAAGTAATATTATTATTATAAAGGGGGGTTTTTACCGTTTAATGACCGGTTTGTCGATTTTAAAACTTTAGTCGCAGTTAAAACCAAATGTAAAATATTAAAAATAAATACAAGACTTAAATTAAAGCGTAAAGTAAATAACGATAATGAAATTGCTAATAATAAAAGTGCGATAAAATAAACTTGCGATAATTAAAGAGTACGATAATTAAAAGTGCAATTAAATAAAATAACAATAAAAATGCGATAATTAGAAGTGCAATTAAATATAAAATAAAGGAAATTAAATATGAAATAAAAGAATTATGCTTATTTAAACTTCCGTAATCATGATGTTTGACGTGTTGATTTTAGTTTTATGCCCATGGGTTAATTGTCCTTTGTCCTGGATTATTTAATATGTCCGTCTGGTTTTTGTCCATAACAGTCCATCAGTCATAAATATAAAGTGCGAGTGTCCTCATCAAATTATTCTTATACCCGAAATTAAATATTCCAACTAATTGGGGATTCGAATTGTAACAAGGTTTTAATACTTTGTTTAATGAATACACCAGGTTATCGACTGCGTGTAAACCAAGGTTTTACTACTTTGTTAACAATTACACCAATTACCTTTGAATGTAATTTCACCCATGTTTTAATTATTCTAGTGGCTATTAATCCATTTCCGTGTCCGGTTAAATGAACGATTATTCGTACATATAAATACCCCGCCCATCGTGTCCGATTGAGTGTATATGGTAATTTATAGGGACGCCCAATTGTAAATCTTTATATTAACATTAACAAACTATCATTTAGTTAAACAAATATAAAGCCCATTAATAGCCCATAGTCTAATTTCCACAAGTGTCGTTCTTTTGTCCAAACCCCAATTATGGTACAAAGCCCAATTACCCAATTTTAGTAATTAGCCCAACATCATGATTACTTCGTTTTAAATAAGCATAATAATAACTTAGCTACGAGACATTAATATAAAAAGGTTGAACATAACTTACAATGATTAAAAATAGCGTAGCGTTACACGGACAGAATTTCGACTTACACCCTTACAACATTCGCTAACATACCCTTATTATTAGAATTATAATTAAAATTAAAATTAAAATATAAATTATATATATATATATCGTATGAATTGAGAGAGAGATATATATATTATGAATTGTGATCAGAATTCGGTTGGCTTTATAGGGATTTTCGATTTTTGGGGCTCCGCGACTCGCGGTGAATTTTCTCTTCAAACTCCGCGAGTCGCGGAGAATGTATTTACAGCTCACACCCTTGGAGTCTTTCTCTGTCGACGGTTTTTAATATATATATAATATATATATAATTAATATAATTAATTATATATTATATTATATTTATATACATAGTTAACTTGTAATTTTTAGTCCGTTGCGTCGAGCGTTAAGAGTTGACTCTGGTCCCGGTTCCGGATTTTCGAACGTCCTTGCGTACAATTTAATATCTTGTACTTTGCGTTTTGAATCTTGTACTCTTGTAATTTCGAGACGTTTCTTATCAATAATTGGAACCTTTTTGATTTTCTTTTGTACTTTTGAGCTTTTTGGTCGTTTGCGTCTTCAATTCGTCGAATCTGTCTTTTGTCTTCACCTTTTATTATTTAAACGAATATCACTTGTAAATAGAACAATTGCAACTAAAAGCTTGTCTTTCTTGAGGAATAATGCTATGAAATATATGTTCGTTTTTAGCATTATCAGTAACCGAATCTGAGAAACTTAAGAGTTACCTGCTCAATGTTGCAAAAAATGACTAAGTGTTGTTAGATTCTTGGTTGTTTTATTTGATTAACCATGATGAAATTTGAAGTGTTTAAATCTTAATTGTCTTAACATGAATTTCATGGTTGTCAAATATGTTAGTGTACTAAATAGTGTTGTCCATCGCTGTCGAACAACCTGAGAATAGGTTTAGGTCTACGTTGTACACCTAGGATAGTATTGAACTAGAAAACTCATGTTGCAGGAGCATATGTGACCAAAAGTGTAATATAGGTCTATCATGCGACTGACAGAAGTCACTCGTACGGTTCAAACTGTCATCCGTATTGTTGAATACTCAACCGTGCGTGTGAGTTGACAGTAGGCAGACACTATAAATAGAGTATTCCTTGTTCATTGTTTGTTGAGGTTTGTATCACCAAGATCACTTGAGTATGTGTGAGGTGTGTGCTCCTCCTCTTCACCTTCATGGTGGAGAGGATCCATGGTAGATTGATGCTCAACCACTATGGAAATGACAAAGTGATTAGATTAGATTCATGTAATTGTTATTCTAATTCGTTTATCAGTTTATTGTATGTAATCTTGATCTATAATCAGCAGATTATTATTGCCTTGTTCATTGTTTATCACATGTTCTTCATTGTTCATCTCTTATCACTTAATTTAAGCTTAAATTCGTCCTCCATTCTTGTTCCTTGATCTAAAGATCCTAGCAACTAATGCAAGGGATCCAACAAATGGTATCAGAGCTAATTCTTCTTCCTGAAGTCTTGCAATAATTGAGTTCACTGTAGCAGTAGCTAGTTCTCCACTAGTTTTCATTGTTAACACAAATCCATTCCATTCCAATGGTAGTGCTCCAGCTAGACATACAACTTTATCTTTCTCTTCAATGGTTACATCATGCTTGTGTAGTTCAGCTAGCAAATGACGATATCTTTCAACCAAATCTGTAATAGAATCTCCAACTCGCCAGTGAAAACGATCAAACTCAACTTTCAATACTAATCCTGTTCGAGATCTGTAAGCAGTATTTCCTTCGTTGAATGTACAAAGTGCTTCCCGTATCTTGAACGAATTATCATAACATAGAAATTGATGGAAAATCGGACCATCAAGAGCACTTGTCAAATTACAGCACATTTTCTTCTCCAAATTATATTCCTTACGTTCTTCAGTAGGCAATTATGCAGAGTATAAAACTCATTTGTAACTGGTGAACGTGGCCATTGAAATTATGATTAAATATACTTCCAAAGCTTCGTGTCTTGACCATCAGACCAAATCTTAAAACTAGACTTCCACGTAGAGTAGTTATCCATATTCATTAGTCTTAGACATTTCGTACCGCTTTCGGATTCACTTTCTGCAAGGAGTAATCGTTGAGTCATACTCGTGATACTTTGAACTAATGGTGCAGCCAACGCATAATCGTTCGAATCAAACATCTTGACAAAACTTATCAAGAAAAAGGTAAACCGTGTGGTTTAGAAACTTAGTCGTACGAGTCACTAGCTTCTGTTCTCAACCGTACGTGTCACAACTTCAAACGTGCGTGTGATTCTAACTTCTCAACAGACAGCAACAAAAAATCAAACGTGCGAGTAAGATCAACTGTGTGATCCGTTGTACGTGTCAATACTTAGCCGTACGGTTCAATGATCAACCGTGTGATCAACCATGCGAGTTACCTAAAATCTTCAACCCAAACTTAGTTTAGCTAAACCGTGCGGATGAGCTCACTCGTGAGCTCAAGCGTGCGAGTGAGTGTTCTTCGGCCAACTCAATCGTATAGCAGCTGTCACCCTCAAAACGCTATAAAATGATGTAAATCACCAATTTCTTCATCCACAAGCTGTATTAGCACTAAACTAACATAAACACACTCTCAAATTACTATTACAACCGTAAAAATTATAACTTTTTGAACCAAAAACTCTCTAAATACAAAACCTAAAAATAATAAGCTCTAAATCAAGCAAAATCAGTAGGATGATGTTGTTCTCTCAACCAACACTCTGATACCAATGATAAAACATGATTTGAATCTTCGAATCCAACATTAGGGGTGTTCATCGGTTCGGTTTTCGATTTTTCGGTTTATTCGGTTCGGTTTATTCGGTTTTGAAATTCTAAAAATTAAAACCAAAAACCAAACCGAAATCAAATTCAAATATCAAAACCAAAACCAAAACCGAACCGAAACCAAATTTGAATTCGGTTCGGTTTCGATTAAAACCAAATTAACTTCCACATCGATTTTTTTTTCACTTTTTTCTCACGATATAAATAAACATTATATTATTAACTTTGTAAGTATCATACTAAAATAATATATATAATCGAACATATATACAAATTTTAGAAAATAAAATAAACTTATATAATATCATAATACAATATACTACGTATTTTATATCAAAAAAATAAACAAAACCAATACCAATAACAAAACTAAAACTTTCTCTGTTTTAGTCATAGTGTATCTTTCTAATAATAAACTGTTGTAAAGCAGTGTGTATAAATTTGATTGATTCAACGTGCACACAAACATAAAGTGAACTGAATAGCAAATCGACTTGAAATGATTAGTTTCAAAAATGTGGAGTTAAAAGGAAAATTATGAAATTAAAGATTAAAATAGGATTTCAATCCAAGTAAACCGAATTTGACTTGAAGAGTTAAAATATCTATTCAAAATTGTTTCTCGTACATGTATACAATAATATAAATAACTTAAAATATTTATTTAATATTGTATAAATTGAATTCGGTTTTATATTCGGTTTTCGGTTAACCAAATTAAAAAATTTCAAAACCGAAAACCAAACCGAAAAACCGAATTAAAATTCGGTTTCGGTTTTTCTCGATCCGAAAACCATTTTTCAAATTCGGTTTGGTTTTTTCGATTTGGTTTCTATTCGATATTCGGTTTAAATGGTTTCAAACCAAATGGTGCACACCCCTATCTAACATATTTGACACACATAATGGCAGAATTAGTGAATCAAACCCTCTAGTGAATATGAAATGCTTTTTGGGATTGATTTAGTCAAACCACAACAAGTTTTGTGTGATTAGATCAACACCTAGAGCTATTATTCAACTTTTGCAAGGATTTGGACTTGAAGCACACAGAGAGAATCGGCTAGGGTTACCAAATCTGAGTGAAACAAATGAGAGGCTTAACCTAAAATGAAGACATAGCACTATATATACCTCAGCTGTTAAGTCAACCGTAAGAGTCACGTCTCACTCGTACGAGTGAACAAACTCAGGCATACGATTGATCACTCACTCATGTAAGTGTCATCAGATTAGGTTTAGGACTCAGCTTAGCACAACCATGCATATGAGCTTGTCATCCGTACGAGTGAGGCTTCACTCGTATGTCTGACTGAGTCTAACTAGGTCAAACTTCCATATCTTCTTCATGCAGTACCTGTATACGCATGTAAACATAGATTGGATAAAAATGAGTGACCATGGTAACCCAATAACTGAAGTACTGATTATAAACGTGTGGTAGATGTCTAGGGACTCATGCAAAATGCACTAACAAGGTCGTAAAAAGTGCTGATGGTAAACTAATTATTAAACAACCCCATATTCCTAATAAAAGTAGTGGTGGCATCAAGAAAAACACAACAAGTAATCAAAATCAAGGGCAAGCCAGTGGTAGCAACTGCAAGGATAACAATAAGCAAAATGGCAATTATAAAAATGGTAGTAGTTTCCCCTACAATAACAAGAATAACAATAATGGAGGGGCTTGGGTTAAAATTGGTGATAAGAATAAAGGGAATGGCATTAAGATTAATGATTTAGGTGGGAATGATAACAAGAGTAGTGAATTAGGTGGGAATGGTAATAAGAATAGTGACCTAGGTGGGAATAGTTCTAAGAGTAATGCAATAAATAGAAATGGAAAGGGTATTAATACTAGTGGAATAGGGTCTAAGGGTAATAAAGAAGGTAATAGAGATAAGGGTAAAGGTATAGTTGGTAAGAATGGCAACAAGAAGGAATGTAAAGGTGTGCAAAACAAGTTTGGCATTTTGGTTGATGAATCTGAAAATGAGGAAATTGATGATGAGTTTGATGATGAATGGAAACTATGGGAGCCTCAAAAAGAATATATCAGGTTATGTGCCAACCTTAATTTCCTGCCCTCGGGTTTAATTGTTAATGCCTCATCAAAAGAAGAAAAATATTTCTTCCAATTTTTATGCGAAAAGCAAGGCATTAATTATTTCAAACCCATTATCATTGTTGAACCTGATGAGGAAGATGTCATATCTAAAACTGATGGTACGAGCAAGTTAATGAAAGAAGTTGATATGAGCATTGGCGAAGGCAATGTGAATGGTGATAGTTCCAACCTTAAAACTGTTTCCAATGTTTAAGCTAGCATGTTGGAATATTAGAAGTATGAAACTTACCTCTAAACAAGATGAAGTTAGGAAACTCATTAGGAATACTAACTGTAGTGTCTGATGTATAGTTGAAACTAGGGCTTTTACTAAAAAGTTAGACAAAGTGTGTGATTATGTTTTTGGTAATTGGTATAGAGCTGCAAATAATGCTAGTTGCTTAGGTGTACTAGGATACTTATAGGATGGGATCCAAATGAGGTTACTTGTAATGTGATGCACCAATCCGATCAAGTTATGCACTATTTAATAGAGTAGATTAATGGTAATAAAAGATTCTTTTGTTCTGCTATATATGCTTCAAATAATGATACTAGAAGGAAGAAGTTATCAGAAGATTTTTCTGCTTTCAATAACATTATTAATGGTAGTCCTTGGTTAGTTGTTGGTGATTTTAGTGTGAGTTTAAACCCTGAGGATAGGTGCTCTGGGCCTTCTGTGGTTACCAGCCCCATGCATGCCTTTAGAGATTGTGTAAATGACATTGAAATTGAAGACATAAACCAATCAAGACTTTTCTACACTTGGAACTAAAAACCACATGCTATAGGTCCTGATAAAGGTGTTTTGAAAAAGATAGATAAAGCTATGGGTAACCCTGGTCTTATTACCCATTTTCCTGGAGTATTTGCTAAATTTTAACCTTATGATTGATCTGATCATACTCCAATTGTTATTTCTTTTCCCAACATGGACAAAAAGAAAATAAAACCTTTTAGATTTAACAATCACTTGGCTGATAAACCTGAGTTCTTACCCCTGATAGATGAAGTGTGGTGTGAAAGTGTTAATGGATATAAGATTTTCTCTGTGGTTACAAAACTAAAGAAGGTCAAAAAACAAATGAGGAAACTTAACAACCTTAATGGCAATGTTCACACTAAAGCTGCTATTTTGAGGGATGATTTATTGAAGGTGCAACAGCAGTTTAATGATGATCCATTCAACAATCAACTTAGAGAAGATAAATGTGTTGTTTTTAAAGCCTATAAAACAGCTATTATTGAGGAGGAAAAGCTGTTGATCCAAAAAAACAAAGTTCAATGGCTAAGAGAAGGTGATGCTAATACTGCCTATTTTCATAAGGTAATATAGAAATAGAATTAAGAGTGTTCAAAATGTAGATGGGGTCAGCTTTGTAGGCAGTGAGGTGCCTGGGCAGTTTGTCACTCATTTGAAAATATGCTAGGCTCCACCCATTTAAATCTACTGGATTCCTATGTTTGTTATTCCTAAGAGTGTGGTTCATGATATTGAGAAAATGCTCAGATGTTTCTTGTGGGGTGGAAAAGATAAGGGTAGAGTAGTTGCTAAGGTGTCCTGGAAAGTGATAAGTTATGACAAAAGCCGAGATGCTTTAAGAATTAGAGATATCCATTTATGGAATAAAACTTTCATTACTAAACATATATGGAATCTGGTTTCTAATAAAAAGTCCATATGGGTGAATTGGATTAAAGAGCATAGAATAGGTAACAAGAAGTTTTGGGCCATGGATGGTGAAGTTGTGGAAGCTTCTAGTAGCTGGAGAGGTATTCTAAGAATTAAAGAATCTGTTAGAAGTAACTTTTCCCATAAACTGGGAGATGGCAGGGATACATGTATATGGTATGATCATTGGCACCCATCTGGACCCCTATGTAAGCTTATGTCTAAAAGGGATTTCATGTCTAGTGGGTTATCATTAAGCAGAACTATGGATGAAATTATTCAAGGTAATGAGTTTAGATAGCAAAATTTGTTTACTCAAAGATTTAACCCTATCTTTTCTGTTGTGCCTGCCATTTATGTGAATCAAATAGATGAGGTTAAATAGGCTTCCAGTGATGGGAAACTAAATGATTATAGTATAAGTACAGCTTGGTTGGATATGAAGGTTACCAGGAAAAATTCAACTGGCATAAATTGGTTTGGTTCTCCCAAAACATTTCAAGGCATGCCTTTATCTGTGGGTAGCAACCAATGAAAATCTAACCACACAAGATAGGTTAGAGAGTTGATTGGTTAATAATGTTAAACTATGTGCATTCTGTAATCAGTTCATAGGTTCCCATAATCATATTTTTATTGACTGCCATTATGCCATAGAGGTGTGGGACCATTTTAGAAACAAAGCTGATCTTGATGAGGTGATTGATATTGTCATTAATGGTAATATAAACTGAATGGATCTTCTTGAATTGTTGGTTGCTAAAAAATGTAATAAATCCATCTGGAGCATTATTAGAAGATTGGTGGTGGCTGCTATTATATCCCATATCTGGCAGGAAAGAAATGCTAGGTTGTTTAAAGAAAGTGAAAGGAATGTTGGCACTTTATGTGAGCACATTGAAGAGGTTGTTAGATTGAGTCTCATGGGGTTAAAAATCATAAAATGTCAACTCTTAACTGTGGCTGCTGGTATTTGGAAATTCAGTGTTATGGAAGTCAATCAAAAAAGTCAACATGATAGTACAACTCATTGATGTTGCTATTTTGGGATCCAAGGTGTGGTATTGGGGTCATTAAGATTTGGTTTGCGCTGGATATACAAGGGGGAGATGGGTAGATGCAACCTCTAATTTTTATTTTATTCTTGTATCTCATTGTGTCCCTCTAAACCCTAGTAAAACTGAGTCAACAGTGTGTTTGAGTCAATTGTGTCATTTTTTAATGAGGTTGCAATATAGGGTCTTTGTAACAACCCTACTTTTTCCGTTAACTTTCGTTTACTTTCGGTTAAATACTTAACGATCGTTAGTTAAAATCTATGAATTTTTACGCCGATTTAAAAAAAAAAAATACTATTTTTAATATGTGCAACATATTACTTGATTTCATACTTTGGTTTGGAAGTATGCGAGAAACTTAGAAAATGCAAGAAAAACGTACGGTTTGTGAAAACTGAGAAAAACATCTTTTAAGGCAACGAAACGAAAGATAATTTATTTTTAATAATTATTTTATATAATTATTAAGTTTTAACATAATTTTAATTTATTAAAAGTTTTATAAATTTAAAACGCGTAGAATTCGCTAAAACTATCGGTTAACGTTCCAGCTTTCGATTTTTGGTTAACGACACTTAGCAACGAATTAAATAATTATTAAGAAAAATAATTACTCTATATAATTTATGAAAATTAGAATTCTTTTATGATTGAGAGATATTAAATTAATTTAAGAATCTAATAGAATTAACGTTTAGTGATTCGATTCGTGTTTCGGTTCGACACTTAATGGGTTTACTTAGAAAACTTAACTAGCAATAAATTGAGTCCATAAACTCTTCTTGGACCCCTTTTGGTCGAAATCCCCATCCCCCTTGTGCCCATTCGTTTTATCATGGCCCGAGCCCGTTTATTAAACCTTACATGTAACAATTTGAGTCCTAGTCTCATTATCACTTAACAAAAAATGCACGTATCCTTTTCCTCCCTTCTTTTCACGATTAGTGCAGCCCCAAATACTCCATAGCCATCGCCATTCTTCAAGGATCAAGAACGGATCGATTACTCGCTTGCTCGCTTGCCCGATTACATATTCTTGCTCCTCTCGTTCTCATCTACGCATCAATACCAACAATTTTATGATTAGCGTATGATTCTAAAACTCTATTTTTCTAGATTTCATTATTATTATACATGTATAGGGTTGCTAGAGTGTCTAGTGCTCAAGTCTTGATTTGTGTATGTATTACTAGTTGTTATAATGCTCGGATTGCATGCTAGGGTTTAATCACGAATTTAATTGCTATTCTACTGATATGATAAGTTTGTTGTCTACAAAGATTTGAAAACATGAGCTTACGTTGTCTATAAACTTTTGAAATACGAAACTTTTGTAGTCTATCTTAATTACTATTGTGAAACCAAATCTATTAATCACCAACCGTTGACCTTTTAACATGTCTATTCTCAGGTACTTATTGCTTCCGTTGTAGAAATTTGTTGTTACATAGAAGTCAGGCCAAGCACTGGGACCAGAGTTAACATCGCCGTTAATGGACTTTGACAGGGTGTTAAAGTTGGTATCAGAGCTAATGGTTGTAGGGATTTAGGAATTGCATTAGTGTGTCTAACTGAGTCGTTAGGAAGCATTAGTGAGTCTAGACTACAACCCAACTATAAACTATTACGTATTACTGGTTGCATTACTACATATGTGTATATATTTATACGTATACTATGTGTGCACTAACATCTATTTCTATTACTATCCGTTGCGATAATAATTAACCACGACCTATCACTACTGTTGCTCACTGCCTGTCACTACTTACTACTATAACTACTGTGGGTCATTACTGTTATCGCTACTTTTCACTACTATTGTCTAATACTCGTTACTAAGCTTCACTACTCGCCACTTGTGTATTTTAATTTACATAGCGTTGTTTTTATTGGCACTAATTTGGTGTGCTAATCTGTTGTGAAGAAACACCGTTTGACCTTGAACACATTGATGTTAACAACTATTATTTCCCTCGGGATACACACCTTCAAAGGGTGCACAACTCTTCTCGATTAAATACGATTTTTTCTTCGAGATGCCCAATACACCTTGTTCATTTTTCGTTCTCCACGATTATATCCTCTTAAATTTAATGGAGTTATGTTGGAATGGAGGTATGAATTAATGTAATATAATGATGCCTGATCAACGTGATTATATTACAGTAAGTCATACTGAAGTTCTAATGGCTCGTGATGGTGATGGGGCTTGATCAACTTTATTATCACCGCGTACCATGTTACATGACTCTTTTATTTTCTTTGTTGCCATCTGAAAACACCGAGACCCTATCTATCACACAATCTGAGGCTATACTTTTATTCATTGTCATATATCTTTATGCTCCTGATAAAGGGTCAACTGTTATTCAACTTCAAAATAGACATAACTAAATGTATACTATCTCTTTTTCATCCGATTTAACATCTAACTACAAGATGCTCGGGTGGCTACACTAAGATGAAAACTTCTTCTCTCATTACGCTCATACTTTCTGCAAATGGTAACCTTGTTATCCCATGCCTCAATGGTGAAGGACCTTACATGCACTACACTAGTATTCGCCACGAGAGTGAAAATCTTAACAATGTTTTTGTAAACCATGAATTCGAGAGACTAAAGCAGAACAATCATGATATCTTTCACGTTTGGAACTGGAAGAAACACTTAGAATAGTTAAACTTTATCGTTCATCACTTTGAGATACGCTTGGACACCAAACTTCCTTTCATCTAAGAGTCTATAGACGTCTTGGACTGTAAGCTGAAACAACTCAAACAAAGCATAATTTCTACTATAAGAATTCGTTGGAACCCTCATATAGAAATCAAACTCACGTAAGAGCGAGAACATCACACGAAACGAAAGTACCCGCATCTATTTTCCCCAATGCAATGCCGACGAATGGTACTAACCAAAATTTTGGGACGAAATTTTCAATAACAGTTAGGTAATGTACCAACCAGACTTTTTCCGTTAACTTTCGTGTACTTTCGGTTAAATACATAACAACCGTTAGTTAAATTCTATGAATTTTTACTCAAGAACTTTTTTTTGAAAATACTATTTTTATTATGTGCTACATATTACTTGATTTCATACTTTGATTTAAAAGTATGCGAGAAACTTAGAAAAAGCAAGAAAAGCGTATGGTTAGTGAAAACCGAGAAAAACGTCTTTTAAGGCAGCGAAAATAAAGATAATTCATTTTTAACAATTATTTTATATAATTATTAAGTTTTAAAATACTTTTAATTTATTAGAAGTTTTATAAAATTAAAATAGAATTCGCTAAAACGCTCGGTTAACGTTCCAGCTTCGGTTTTCGGTTAACAACACATAGCAAAGAATTAAATAATTATTAAGAAAAATAATTATTCTATATAATTTATGAAAATTAGAATTCTTTTATGATTAAGAGAAATTAATTTAATTTAAGAATTTGATAGAATTAACGTTTAGTGATTCGATTCGCGTTTCGGTTCGCGTTTTGGTTCGACACTTAATGGGATCATTTAGAAACTTAACTAGCAAAAAATTGAGTCCATAAACACTTCTTGGACCACTTTTGGTAGAAATCCCCATACCCCTTGTGCCCATTCGTTTTATTTTGGTCCGAGCCCGTTTATTAAACCTTACATGTAACAATTTGAGCCCTAGTCTCATTATCACTTAACAAAAACTGCACGTATCCTTTTCCTCCCTTCTTTTAAAACTGCACGTATCCTTTTCCTCCCTTATTTTCATGAATAGTGCAGCCCCAAATATTCCATAGCCATCACCATTCTTCAAGGATCAAGAATGGATCGATTACTCGCTTGCCCGATTACATATTCTTGCTCCACTCATTCTCCTCTACGCATCTATACCAACAAATTTATGATTAGGGTATGATTCTAAAACTCTATTTTTCTATATTTCACTGTTATTATACATGTATAGGGTTGCTAGAGTGTCTAGTGCTCAAGTCTTGATTTGTGTACGTGTTACTAGTCGTTATAATGCTCGGATAGCATGCTAGGTTTAATCACGAATTTAATTACGATGCTACTGATATGATAAGTTTGTTTTCTATAAATATAAAGTGTATAGATATAAAGCTATCGAAAAATTATTGAGTTTGATCGCAAGAATCGCATGATTTCGTTATGTATAGCTATAGTTATGCTTAATTGAAGTTTCGATGTGTAATTATGTTTTATTCTGAAAAGTGAAATTTATATGTTTAGAATTGATGCATGAACTTATGTTTGTTGGATAGATAATTGAAAAACACATAAAATGGACTAGGATATCATAGCTATTGGATTTGTCAAAGTCATTTTGGGCTTACTCGAACGTTTGCGGTAAAATTTGTTAGACAACGATTCTTTGGAGTCAAATGACCACTTAACATGATTTCTGGAAAATATGTCTTTGCATTCTAGAAAGTACATGATTGTTACTTAATCTTTCAAGTAGACCTCATGTGCTAATTGTCTCTTGATGCTCGTATATTCGACCCCGAAAACGACTATCTGAATGGGATCGAATCTGTCTAGTTTGTACATTTAATTGTCTAGAATGAAGTAGAAATGGATTTAGAGCTCGGGCTTCTGATATGTTGTTAAATGTATATTATCTAGCATATCTAATTTGTATGTCTAGCTCTGAAAACTCAAATTGCTATGAGTAGTATGCGTACCGAAACCATAGGTCTAGATTCTGTCTAAATCAGAAAGTCTGATTTGTTGGTCAAAACTGTACAAATTGACTATATGGTTTTCTTAGATCTTTTTACCACTGATAATTTGAGATGTTTACGACCATATCCAATTTTTCATTTTGATTTACTATTTTCTATATTAAATGAGAATTATTATGAAACTGATGCGCAAACAGAAACTGAACTAGAAAGTTTTTCATGCTACATGAGTTTTAGGAATCGTATGATAGTGTGCTTGGTCTTTTTAGAAAGCTTATGACATGTAATTATGATTTGGAGTTTATCATAATTTCCTGATCTGTCATTTGTGAACAATGCGTGTCCGATTGCATGACCGTTGTGAACTCGTACGATAATTAAACTAGTAAACGTTAATTTGCTAAACGAATGTGTGAAACTCACTAGTTGACCTTGGTTTAACTTTGTGACATCATTGACATGACAAACTGATGTAGTTGACTTAGGTTGATCAACTTGTCCAAGTTTGACTTTTGTTTGACTTGCATGAACTAGTTGACTTTGTGTTGACTTTTACTATACAATCGCGTCGGACTTGAGCATTAGGACTATGTGTACCCTATGGACCGACCTACCTTATTAGACACATAATGACCAACTTACATTCTCTAGGTTGAGTCTATGGGTCAAGGACCAACATCTTGGTTATCTATTCTGCTATTTGTAGCTACGCTAAAGGTGAGTTATAGCCCCTTTTTCTCTACTGTTTTTGGGGTGAGAATACATGGTTACTAGTTTAAAAAAAACATTTATTACACGAAGGTTCACAATCCTACTTTCTTTTAAACTTTTACTGTTTATACTTGGGATATAAATACGCGTTGTTGAAACAGAATTACAACCATACACTATGATTTTGAAACAAACTTTGTATTGCATGAGTTACAGATAAAAAGCCCTTAGCTCGAATATGTTAAATTACTTATGTTAGCGCGAATCATATGGATAGATCTGTTGGGTTTTGACAAACCCCACCCTACCTTAACTGAGGTGCATGTTACTTTGTAAACGATACACTTGTTCGGTGTACAGTATTATAGGGTAAAAAGAAGACGCGTGGGATACCATGCGCGGTGTTAAGCTTCATAATTCGAGTGCTCACTAGATGCATACGCTTTAGAAACTTTTATTTCTAAATATCGTGGTTTACAAACTTGAAACTAGACATTTTTGTTGTCTTACACATTTGAAACATGACATGGTATTGTCCACAAACATTGGAAACAAGACATTTTGTTATATACAAAAGATTTACACTAAGACACTTTGTTGTCTACAAAGATTTGAAAACATGAGCTTACATTGTCTATAAACTTTTGAACTACAAAACTTTTGTAGTCTATCTTAATTACTATTGTGAAACTAAACCTATAACTCACCAACCATTGTGTTAACCTTTTAGCATGTCTATTCTCAGGTACTTATTGCTTTCGATGTAGAACTTTGCTGTTACATAGAAGTCAAGCCAAGCACTAAGACCAGAGTTAACATCGCCGTTAATGGACTTTGAAAGGGTGTTAAAGTCTTGGTGGTAAATAATAAAGTGCTGAAGGTTAGCACACTTCGATTTACCCTGGTTGATATAACGTGCTATCTTTTTCATTTCTTTATTTATTTTACCAATTTTAGATTCCAAAACCCTAATTATAGGACTTTGTGTAAGCCTGTCATGTTAAGCAGTGGAATAGGTAAGGCATAGCTGAGATTGTTTGTTAGGAAGAGTAGGAGAAGTGCTTTCAATTCATACAAGGGTAGACAAGAATTGACGATGCATTGCCTTATTACTGTTCACTATAGTTGTGTCTATTTTGAGTCTATTCCTTTGAGTCTGCATCTTCTGGTGGGTCATCTTCTTGGGCTATGGTGTTAAGAGGTGGAGATAGGTAGAGTCTTTTATATGGTGTGCACATTTTTATAGTCAAAATCCAAAGATCTTATTTTTTAAAGCCTGTATTGTAAGTTTCTACAGTCAGACTTGGAGTCAAATTGGGTCCACTAGTGCCACCATATGCATAGGCAAGGAGAAATTGGCATATATGCAAGGGCATGGTGCATATATTCTTTTTAAAGGGGAAATAAGGTGTTTAAATATCTGTATTTTAACTCTGAAGACACATTATAATTTCTTTGAGCTTAATCTTTCTTTTGGAGGTGAGATGGGATTGTTTTTGGTAAAACTAGCACCAAGAAATAGTAGTAGAAGGTATTTCTGTTTATATTTGGTGTGGGTGCAGTTGATGATCCAATCACAATGCCTAGGCTACCATTATGGTCACTTCCTTCTAATAAGTGGTAACAGGATATTGTATCAATCTTTATACCCTTTGAATCTAGGTTATTGGTCTAGAGGTCATGTTTGCTCTGTTATCAATGACTATATTTGGCTTGGGACATCTTCTTGGGGTTTCTAGAGATATAAGGTGGAGATGGGTAGGTCTTACTTTTGGTTGCCATTTAAATATTAATGTCTTGAGTCTCTTGTTCATCTTGTTAAATGTTTGAATTTTATCAAACATAATATTGAGTATTTCTTCATTTTACATGGAAACTGCATAGGTCTCGAGATATTGGTGTATGTGTATCGGAATGGTTCACATACTCTTTTTAAAGGTGATATAAGGTTGGATTTAAATTGTCTCTTTTTTATTTCCTTGAAGATCATAAACTGTGTCTTTGTGCTTAGCTTTCATTTTCAAGGTGAGATGGGATTGTATGTGGTAAAATTGGCATCTAAAAGAGGTAAGTGTAGTCTTTTTTCCATTTATGGGTGTTTTAAAGATGCAATTGATGATCCACATACAAGTAACAGGCTGCTAGTGTCAAGGTTATCCTCCAAAAATGGATAATAGCAGGGTTCCACATCTGTACTGGGCCCCTATGTGTCTAGGATTAGAGTCTCCAATTTGTCTGTTCTGCCATTGGTTTGGAAGTCCACATATATTCTGCTGCTGTTTATTGATAAGAATGCTGCTAGGGTTACTGTTATACCTTCTAGAAGACTAGAATATGCAATGGAAATGTTACATAGATATTGGCTTGTGTATGATCAATCCAGGTATTCATCATTGGTTGCAATTCAAGCATCATGTTCTTTATACTCAGGGCTGCAGCTATAATAGTCTGCACAAGGTCAATATTCTATCCTTTAGTTGTAATTTTAATCTTATAATCTGCAATGACCCTAAATCTGTGGATGTTATGGTTAGAAGTTGGTTCTGCTACTACTGTGTTTTTGGTATTGGTTTGATGAATTTTTGGAGCTACCTTCATATCCAAAATTTAATTTTTAAAACTTATAGAAGGTCTTTTGAGGTTATTTTGACTTTGGAGAGTCAACGGATTTATATGAACAAGGCTGGTGTTCATGATATTGTTAAAACAAACATGTCCATTGGGTGCTTCCCTTGATGATTCTCAATACTGGAAATGGTTTTTTGTACAAAGGAATGGCTAAGCTATCAATTTGGCATGTTGGTTTTGATTGTTTGTGAAAAGTTGACTTTTGAAGGTCAGCGTGCTAATTTTGTGTTGCTGGGTGATCTTACTTTGGTCCAAAGTGCTCTATGTGTCTTATTCTATCCTACAATATATAAAGGTGGGCTTATATATATTTATTCTCAAGTAAACGAGTTCCTTATGAATTCTTTGGATTATATATGGGTTGCTCTAGTTATTTTGGGCAGTGAATGTGATTTATATGGCTTTTGGGCTTCATATGGTTACTGGTTTCATTGGTTATTTGGTTGGTGGTCTTCTCCTTTGCCTAAGCAAAGTGACTTGAGAACAAAATGCACAAAATATCAAGTTTCTAAACCTTCTGCTAGTCAAAAGAGGAGTATGACTAATAGATTGTATTGTTTCCATTTTGGCATTTGCATCCATGTTTATAACTCTAGATTTGGGATGTCCATTAACCCATCTTAGCCTAGGTCTTTTTTTTCGTCATCATAGTTTGTTATCATGTAAATGTTTCAGCGTTCACTAAAAATGCCCGGTATACCCGTTGTAGTTGTACAATTTTTCCTTATTCTATTGGATTTTTCGGGGCAAAGTCCCCATATCCAAAAAAACACCCTACACCCTAAACCCTAAACCCTAAACTCCAAACCCAAACCCCAATACCCCAATACCCAAACCCTAAACCCCAAACCTCAAATCCAAAACCCCAAATCCTAAACCCCAAACTCCAAACCCTAAACGCAAACCCCTAAACCCTAACCCCTAACCCCAAAACCCTAAGAATGAATAAAATATCATTTTGGTCATCTAGACGAACTCTAATGGCAAGACACCTTCGGTGAGTCTTGCTCGTTGTTCTCTTTTAGGGTGATCTTAGATATTTTTCAGCACAATCTGAAACAGATAATTATGCACCTTTAAATGATACAAAATTTGGTGGTGCATATTAATGAGTTAAAATTTATACTTTGTGAAGTGATATTAGTTTCACAATTATATGCATTATACATAATTACAATGTGAGAGAAATAATAGGCCTTAAAACTATTTATACCATCCTAAGTCATGATTTAACAAAAATAATAATATGATAGAAATTCAAAGCGTTTAAAAAGAATATTAAAATGAACAATTTCATTTTCATCATCTAGACGAACTCTAATGGCAAGATACCTTCAGGGAGTTTTGCACCTTGTTCTCATTTAGGATGATCTTCGGAATCTCAGCACAATCTGAAACCGAAAATTATGCGCCGCCAAATGATGCTACATTTGGCGGCGCATATTAATGAGTTAAAATTTATACTTAGTGAAGTGATATTAGTTTCAAAATTATATGTGTTATACATAATTACAATGTGAGAGAAATAAAAGGACTCAAAACTAATTATATCATCCAAAGTCTTGCTTTAACAAAAATAATAATATGATAGAAATTCAAAGCGTTTAAAAAGAACATTAAAATGAATAAATTATCATTTTCGTCATCTAGACGAACTCTAATGGCAAGACACCTTCAGGGAGTCTTACTCTTTGTTCACTTTTAGGTTGATCTTTGAAACTTCAGCACAATATAAAATCGAAAATTATGCGCCGACAAATGATGCTACATCTGGCGGCGCATATAATGAGTTAAAATTTGTACTTAGTGAAGTGATATTAGTTTTAGAATTATATGCTTTATACATAATTACAATTTGAGAGAAATAATAGGCCTTAAACTATTTATACCATCCTAAGTCATGCTTTAACATAAATAATAATATGATAAAAATTAAAAAAACTCTTAAAAAGAACATTAAAATGAATAAAATATCATTTTCGTCATCTAGACGAACTATAATGTCAAGACACCTTCAGGGAGTCTTGCTCCCTGTTCTCTTGTAGAGTGATCTTTGAAATTTCAGCACAATCTGAAACCGAAAATTATGCACCGTCAAATGATACTACATTTGGCGGTGCATATTAATGAGTTAAAATTTGTACTTAGTGAAGTGATATTAGTTTCAAAATTATATGTGTCATACATGATTACAATGTGAGAGAAATAATAGGCCTTAAAACTATTTTTACCATCCTAAGTCATGCTTTAACAAAAATAATAATATAATCGAAATTCATAACATTTAAATGAACATTAAAATGAACAAAATATCGTCCCCAAAGAGGTGGTTGAGTCGTTGGTAATTGGGAGTCTCCAAAAGAGACCCAGGTTCAATCCCCATCGATCTCGGGGCCTTGCCTTTAAAAAAAAATAAAAAAATATCATTTTCGTCATCTAGAAGAACTCTAATGGCAAGAGAGCTTCAAGGAGTCTTACTCCTCGTTCTCTTTTAGAGTGATCTTAGGAATTTTAGCAAAATCTGAAATCGAAAATTATGTACCGCCAAATGATACTACCTTTGATGGCGCATATTAATGAGTTAAAATTTGTACTTTGTGAAGTGATATTAGTTTCAAAATTATATGCGTTATACATAATTACAATGTGAGAGAAATAATAGGTTATAAAACTATTTATACCATCCTAAGTCATGCTCTAACAAAAATAATAATATGATAGAAATTAAAAACGTTTAAAAAGAACATTAAAATGTATAAAATATCATTTTCGTCATCTAGACGAACTATAATGGCAAGACACCCTCATGGAGTCATGCTCCTTGTTCTCTTTTAGAGTGCTCTTAGGAATTTCAGCACAATATGAAACTGAAAATTATGCACTGCCAAATGATACTACATTTGGCGGCGCATATTGATTAGTTAAAATATGTACTTAGTGAAGTGGTATTAGTTTCAAAATTATATGTGTTATACCTGATTACAATGTGGGATAAATAATATGCCTTAAAACTATTTATACCATCATAAATCATGCTTTAACGAAAATAATAATATGATAGAAATTCAAAACTTTTAAAAAGAACATTAAAATGAATAAAATATTATTTTCATCATCTAGACGAACTCTAATAGCAAGACACCTTCAGGTAGTCTTGCTTCTCGTTCTCTTTTAGGGTGATCTTAGGAATTTCAGCACAACATGAAACCAAAAATTATGAACCGCCAAATGATACTACATTTGGCGGTGCATATTAATGAGTTAAAATTTATACTTAGTGAAGTGATATTAGTTTCAAAATTATATGTGTTATACCTGATTACAATGTGAGAGAAATAATAGGCCTTAAAACTATTTATATAATCCTAAGTAATGCTTTAACAAAAATAATAATATGATAGAAATTCAAAGCATTTAAAAAGAACATTAAAATGAAGAAAATATCATTTTTGTCATCTAGACGAACTCTAATGGCAAGACACCTTCAGGGAGTCTTACCCTTTGTTCTCTTTTAGGGTGATCTTTGAAACATCAGCACAATATGAAACTGAAAATTATGCGTCAACAAATGATGCTACATCTGGCGGCGCATATTAGTGAGTTAAAATTTCTACTTAGTGAAGTGATATTAGTTTCAAAGTTATATGTTTGATACATAATTACAATTTGAGAGAAATAATAGGCCTTAAACTATTTATACCATCCTAAGTCAACCTTTAACACAACTAATAATATGATAAAAATTAAAAAACTTTTAAAAAGAAAATTAAAATGAGTAAAATATCATTTTCGTCATCTACACGAACTCTAATGTCAAGACACTTTCAGGGAATCTTGCTCCTTATTCTCTTGTAGGGTGATCTTTGGAATTTTAGCACAATCTGAAACCGAAAATTATGCACCGTCAAATGATACTATATTTGGCGGCGCATATTAATGAGTTAAAATTTGTACTTAGTGAAATGATATTAGTTTCAAAATTATATGTGTTATACATGATTACAATGTGAGAGAAATAATAGGCCTTAAAACTATTTATACCATCTTAAGCCATGCTTTAACAAAAATAATAATATGATAGAAATTCATAACATTTAAAATGAATAAAATATCGTCCCCAAAGAGGTGGTTCAGTGTTTGGGTGATTGTTAAGCGTTAATAATTATAAAATATAATAATTAAATTTGTACATTAATCGACAAGTTAATAAAAATAATAAGTTACTAAACTTTTGTGAATAAATAAATAACTTTAAAACTTGTGTATTAAAAATAATTAAACTTGGTTAATTAAGGAACCATTTAAGCTAAAGTAAAGTACAAGGACTAAAGTGAAAAATCAAAAACCCTAACCCTAATAACCCTAGCCAATTTTGGGAGGGTAAAATTACCCTCCTACCCCTCAAAATTTAGGCCCTAATCCACCCCCTTTACCTCTTTTCCAAGCCAACTTGTTCCCTAAGTAATTCCATATTAAACCCTAATTCTAGAATAATCCCATCCTCCCTATAAATAGAGACCTAGGCTAACTCATTCTTTGTACCAAATCACAATTACAACTCTTTCCCGAATCTCTCCCTCTCTCTCTTATTTTCGACCCAAAACCGAAAATACCACCACCCCCCATCGAAATCCCCACCAATCTTCAAGGTGATCTTCAAGTGTTCTTCGCATTCTTCGTGTTCTTCGTGAATCTTCAAGGTGTTCTTCAAGTTTCTCAAGGCTTTAATCTTCAATCTTCATCGTGTTCATCTTTTCTTCGTTAGTCATCTTCAAAGGTATAACATAAACCCTAAACTATTTACATAAACTTTGATCTTTGTTAATTCATATTCATATTATAAACTTGTTATACATAAGTAAATACATAAACACCTAGATCTATACATGTAAAAAAAATATAAACATATATATGTATGTATGCATGTCGACTAGAAAAAAAAAGAAGGGAAACTTTGATCTTAAAACCCTAGGTTATTACATGGAAGATTTGTTATGGTTAATTAAGGAAATAAAATAAACCTACATATATATATATATATACATATCGACACATATACATATATACATGTAAAAAAATATTTTTTTTTATATACATATATATACACACGAAAATATACATATATATATATACACTAAACCCTAATTACTTAAACCCTAAACCTAATTAATTATTAAACCCTAAATCATTAAACCAAACCCTAATTATTTAATACCTCTTTAATTATTAAAACCCCAATCATTACCTAATCATTACTACATTAAATAAAACCCTAATTTACTAAACCCTAAATTATTAAACCCTAGGACATTAATTACTAAACCCTAGTTATTAAATATTACTTTAATTAACTAACCCTAATTAATGAAACCCTAATACTACTTATACTATTTATAAACATGTATACACTATTACTATTACTAGCACCTGTAACCTACTACTTATATTATAACACATAAAAACATTTTGGGATATGTATTAGAGATGTATAGATCTTCGAACTTTCTTGACCAATGGTTTATACGAAACTCTAGGCGGAAGGGTTTGGATTTCCGATTTAAAGGGTCCTATAGCTCAAGCCCCTAAACCTGAAATGGCCATTCGAAGAGAAAGGGGTGATTGGAAGCTTATCTAATACGGCAAGTATCCTAAAATGGAAAACACTCTTAAAGTAGAAACTTTCTAGTTATAGAAACTTACTAAGATAAGAAACCTACTAAAAGTGGAAACTTTCTAACTTACTAGAAAAGGAAAACGAACTATACTTAAAACACTGTCATACTTAAACATCTACTTAAACATGGGCAAAAACACTTAACTACTCTTAAATGTCATAGGTTGACTTTCTGCTCACTCCTCCAACTTTCTATTCTGAGGAATAACTAGCTCTATCTCTCTACTTACTAAGGTGAATTCATAGCCCCACTTACTATTGCGCAACTTATTTACTTTTATTTTTCTTGGGGTAAGACACATGCTGTTTTTACATTTTACAATTTAGACACAAGTACCAACTGTTAAAACTATGCTATACCCGGCTATGTCTGACTAAGTCCCTATAGTGATATTTTTAATTGCTGCTTGCATGCTTAATTATTGAAGGTAGGCCTATCGGGAGTAACGTACCCGATACATTTGACTAAGTTTTTGTATTACTTAATAATGAAATTAAACCGACAAGTATAAACGATAACTTTTCTTGGGGCAAACTTGAACGTTTAGTCTAAATATCACGCATTGGCATAACTTTTTGATCCTGCGGGAGATCAACTTTATAAACTAAATCTTGTGGTCTAAAACAACGGTCAAACTTTTGTTAAACCTATGAACTTCACTCAACCTTTTTGGTTGACACTTTGGCATGTTTTATCTCAGGTGCTGTTTGATTCAAGCTCTTATACTTACTGCTTATGTGATGCTACTTGGACATAGGATCAAGAGATATCGCATTTATTACTATTGCATTTAAACCTTTACTTTATTCCTTTATAACGACATATCATTTTCCGCTGCGTACTCTCAATAAAGTTTGATTTTATCATTTAGTATTGTTCTCGTTTATTATAATATGTTGGTTATTTGATATTAAGTCACATTTCGCCCAGGCCCTAACTGGGGGTGTGATAGATTGGTATCAGAGCAAACCAGGCTATTATAGAGAACCAGGATTACATCTTTAAGTGTTCCTTATTTGCTAGCTAGGGTGCCTTAGCAATCTAGGAAACTATAACCTTTCCTGCCTTAGACTTTAAAGCACTTAGGATTGCCCTATAATCTTAACATTTATGCTTTCCTAAACTTGACTAAAAGATTCTAATCAAAGTCTCTTTCCTAATGATAGGATGTCAAGCTCAAGCGTTAACAAGCCTAACAAGGCAGCTCACAACCCTACTACCGAAGTAGGTGTTGAACACTCTGTAACATCAAGACCTGTTCGTAGTCCTTTTTACAGTCCTGCTTCACCAAACTATAGCCTAAATACTCTGCGAAATTCACAAAGGTCTCCTCAATATTATCCAACTCTGAGAATCGAGGATAAAGGAAAACGTCATGAAGAAGCTGGTCCATCAAGGAAGAGAGCCCGATCTCCTTTTTATGATGGTCCTAAGTATGAAATCATGAGCCTACGAAATGATACCGAGAGGAACATTGGAGGTCTGCTTCGCCACATGGCAAGCGTGGAGCTTCGAATGGAGAAACTTATGAAAGAAAATGTTGAACTAAGAAAAGAGTTAATGCTGCTAAGGTGCGAGGAAGAACGCAACACTCGTTGGGGGAAGCAATCACTTGCTCATCTCCAGGAGGATGTTGACTTCCGAATAAAAATGGAGAGAAGTCGAGTCGACAAACAACTTGCCTTAAGGGAATACGACACCAATGCCGTTAACAGTCATGTTACCAACTTTTACGATAATCTCGAGTACCTCTACGAAAAGCAAAAAGGAAAGAACGAGCGATATGATAAGTTTATCAAAGAATCTCTCAAATCTCAAACCGAAAGGCTAGAGAAACTTGTGAAGGATAACATGGAGAAAGTGATGAAGCAGTTTGAGGAAGAGAAGAAGAGACATGAAGACTACTTCAATCTTAATATTATTTAGTTATCTTTCCTATTTTTCAATCTATGTAAAGGCTATGCGTTAAAACTATTTCTATTTCCGAATCGTGCACTAAAAGGCTTATTTAATGCCTCGTTCTTTAATAATATAAAGTGTTTTATGTATATCATGTGATATCAATACTTTATCTTATTCATACTTGTAATTGCTCTACCCTATAATTTGTTAACTTATCCGACTTATGTTCACTTATGTAGCGACATCATGGTTCGTCCAGCTGCACCTACTGTTAACAATATCGTTTTGACTACCGAGCAATTCCAACAGTTACTCACTGCCACACAAGGCAATGCTCAAGCCAATAATGTCAATCCTCAACCGAAACCTTGTTCCTACAAGGATTTTTCAAACCGTCACCCTCCTGCGTTCAAAGGAAATGAAGAAGCTGTCGAACTAGTTCGCTGGTTAGAGAAGATGGAATCTATTTTCCGTATTTGCAACTGTGGTGATGACGATCGAGTAAAGTATGCCACTAGCTCACTGGGTGGTAATGCTTTAACTTGGTTGTCTGCTCATGCCAAGTCCGTAGGAATTGACAATGCTAATGCAATTCCATGGGACGAACTCAAAAGCATGATGATTAATAAATTCTGCCCTCGAAGTCAAGTTCAGAAACTTGAAGCTGAGTTCTTGGAACTCAAGGTCAAGGGTACTGATATTGAGAACTACACCAATCGTTATCTGGAACTTTCTACTCTATGTCCTGAGATGTTTCCTGCCGAAGCTAGAAGAATTGAGCGGTATATTGAAGGTCTTCCCGAGGATGTTCAAGGGAATGTTATAGCTACCGAGAAGGTTACTCTGGATGCTGTGATTCTTATGGCACAAAATCTGATGTTAGCCAAGAGAAGAAGAGCGTCAGCTAATAAGCAGGTTGAAACCAAGGGTAATGATGGTAAGAGGAAGTTTGAGCCATCTCAAGGTTTGACTCAGAATGTTAGTAAGAAGCCTGCGGATGGTACAAAGTCGAATTATAAGGGTTCCTATCCTTTCTGTATTAGTTGTGAGAGGCATCACCCGGGGCAGTGTACTGCTGTTTGTTCGTTGTGTAAGAAAGTGGGACACGTTGCTAAGACGTGTAAGACTCCTCCAAAGGATAGCCAAAGCTCCTCCTACTTGCTATACTTGTGGAGAAAAGGGACACATTAGTCCAAATTGTCCTAAGAAGAAGGATAATCCTGCTACTGGAGCTAATATTACTGCTGCGAAGGGTCGTGCGTTTGTTATTACTGCTGCTGAAGCTCGAGATGAGGATGAGGTCATCACGGGTACGTATCTTGTCAATAATTGTTATGCAACTATTTTATTCGATACTGGTGCTAACCGAAGTTATGTGTCTAGTGATTTTTGTACCCTATTTACTGAAAAGCCTCAACCCTTAGAAACTAAAAGATTAGTAGAAGTAGCCAATGGAAAAGTCATGCAAGTCAATAAAATCTATAAAAACTGCAACTTAAGCTTAGCCAATAAGGAATTTAAGATAGACCTTTTGCCGGTCGAGCTCGGAAGTTTTGACGTTGTAGTTGGAATGGATTGGTTACGTCCATTACATGCTGCTGTCATGTGTTACGATAAAACTGTTAATGTTCCATTGGAAAATGGAGAGACTCTCATCATCCAAGGTGAAAAGAGTGGTTCCAATCTCAACATCATCTCCTGTATTAAAACTCGCAAATACCTTATGAAAGGTTATCCAGCTATTCTAGCCCACGTTAAGATGATTGAATCGAAGGAAAAGCGTATTGAAGATGTACCAGTGGTTAAAGACTTTCCTGATGTGTTTCCAGAAAGATCTTCCTGGTCTTCCACCTCCTCGACAAGTTGAATTTCAAATTGATTTAACTCCTGGTGCTGCTCCTATTGCTAAAGCTCTGTATCATTTAGCACCCTCCGAGATGAAGGAATTATCCAACCAGCTCCAAGAACTATTGGATAAAGGTTTCATTCATCCTAGCTCGTCCCCATGGGGAGCTCCTATTCTGTTTGTTAAGAAGAAGGATGGTACGTTAAGGATGTGTATTGATTACTTAACAAGCTTACTATCAAGAACCGTTATCCGTTACCGCGTATTGATGATTTATTCGACCAACTTCAAGGGTCAAACGTCTATTCAAAGATTGATTTAAGATCTGGTTATCACCAACTCCAAGTCAAGGAATCCGATATTCCTAAGATTGCTTTTCGTACTCGATATGGACATTATGAATTCTGTGTCATGCCTTTTGGTTTGACCAATGCTCATGCTGTGTTCATGGATCTTATGAACCGTGTTTGCAAACCCTATCTCGATAAATTCGTCATTGTTTTCATTGATGACATCCTGATCTATTCTAAGAGTGAGAAAGAACATGAGCAACATTTACGTATGATTCTTGAACTCTTACGAAAGGAACAACTTTATGCTAAAATTTTTAAGTGCGAGTTTTGGCTCAAAACCGCACAATTCCTTGGACATGTTGTTGATAGAAGCGGAATACATGTCGATCTAGCCTAGATTAATGCTATTCAGTACTGGGAGATACCAAAGACTGCGCAGCATATTCACCAATTTTTTGGACTTGCCGGTTACTATCGGAGATTTATAAAAGATTTTTCTCTCATTGCTAAACCTCTTACGAAGCTAACTCAAAAAGGGAAGAAATTTGAGTGGTCCGAAGAACAGGAATCTGCTTTCAAGCTTCTGAAGGAGAAGTTGACCACCGCCCCGATTCTATCTTTACCCGAAGGTACTGACGACTTTGTTGTTTATTGCGATGCTTCGAAGCAAAGCTTTGGTTGTGTTTTAATGCAACGAGAAAAGGTTATTTCCTACGCATCTAGGAAGTTGAAGAAATATGAAGAGAATTGTACCACACATGACCTTGAGTTAGGTGACGTGGTATTTGTATTAAAGATATGGAGACATTATTTGTATGGTACCCATTTTACGATGTACACTGACCATAAAAGTCTTCGACACATCTTTGATCAGAAACAGTTGAATATGAGGCAAAGTAGATGGCTCGAGACTTTGAATGATTATCACTGTGAGCTGAAATATCATCCCGGTAAGGCGAATGTAGTTGCCGATGCCCTTAGTCGAAAAGATGAAGTTAAACGTGTTCGTGCTCTAAATCTAAAAATCAAATCGAATCTTATATCATAAATCTGTGAAGCTCAATTGGAAGCTATCAAACCGACACTACCCATTGGTTTTGAGAACCAACTTCAAGTGAAAGCTAATGATACACGGTACTTTGGCAACAGAATTTGGGTTCCTCATTTCGGTAATCTCCGTGAACTAATCTTGGATGAAGCACATAAGACTAGATATTCTATTCATCCCGGTTCCAGTAAGATGTATCACGATGTGAAGAAATTCTACTGGTGGCCTAACATGAAAGCCGACATTGCTACTTATGTTAGCAAATGTCTCACTTGTTTGAAGGTCAAGGCTGAACATCAAAAGCCTTCTGGTCTGTTGACACAACCTGATATTCCGCAGTGGAAGTGGGAGTGCATCACTATGGACTTCGTTACTAAGTTACCTAAAACTTCGAACGGTAACGATACTATTTGGGTCGTAGTTGATCGTCTTACTAAATCTGCACATTTCATACCGATCAAGGAAACCGACAAGATGGAGAGATTATCACAGCTTTATATTAAAGAAATCGTCTCACGTCATGGTGTTCCTATCTCAATTATTTCTGATCGCGACAGTCGATTCGTATCCAGATTCTGGAAAACTTTACAATCTGCTCTTGGAACTCAACTCGACATGAGTACAGCTTATCATCCTCAAATGGATGGTCAAAGTGAACGGACTATTCAAACCATGGAAGATATACTACGTGCTTGTGCAATCGATTTCGGCAAAGGATGGGATAGACATCTACCTTTGGTTGAATTTTCTTATAACAACAGCTATCACTCCAGCATTAAAGCTGCACCTTTTGAAGCTTTATATGGACGGAAGTGTAGATCCCCTTTGTGTTGGGACGAACTTGAGGACAGACATTTAACTGGTCCTGAAATCATTCACGAAACTACCGAAAAGATCGTTCAGATTAAACAACATTTAGAAACTGCCCGTAGCCGAAAAAAGAGCTATGCCGATAGGAAACGAAAAGAGATCGAATACCAAGTTGGAGATAAAGTCATGTTGAAAGTATCCCCTTGGAAAGGTGTTGTCCGCTTCGGTAAATGAAGTAAACTCAGTCCACGATATGTTGGACCGTTCACAATCACTGAAAGAGTCGGTCCCGTGGCATACCGATTGGAACTACCAACCGAACTCAGTCAAGTACATGATGTGTTTCATGTCTCAAATCTTAAACGGTGTCTTGCTGACGACACACTCGTTATTCCTCTGGATGATGTCCGCATTGATGAGCAAATGCACTTCGATGAAGAACCTATAGAAATCATGGAAGGAGAGGTCAAACAAACGCGTAAAAGAAACATACATATCGTTAAAGTCCGTTGGAATTCGTGTAGAGGCCCCGAATATACCTGGGAGCGCAAAGACCATATGAAACAGAAATATCCCCATCTCTTCTCAACTGCTGATGCAAACGAGGAAACTACCTAAAAACTTCAGGACGAAGTTTTCAATAACGGGGAGGTACTATAACGACCCTCATTTTTCCATTCTATACTTTTCCTTATTAAATGCCCAACAAAATAATTAACCTTAATAATTAAGCTTTAATCGATAATTGTTAAGCGTTAATAATTATAAAATATAATAATTAACTTTGTACATTAATCGACAAGTTAATAAAAATAATAAGTTAATAAACTTTTGTGAATAAATAAATAACTTTAAAACTTGTGTATTAAAAATAATTAAACTTGGATAATTAAGGAACCATTTAAGCTAAAGTAAAGTACAAGGACTAAAGTGAAAAATCACAAACCCTAACCCTAATAACCCTAGCCGATTTTAGGAGGGTAAAATTACCCTCCTACCCCTCAAAATTTCGGCCCTAATCCACCCTCTTTACCTCTTTTCCAAGCCAACTTGTTCCCTAAGTAATTCCTTATTAAACCCTAATTCTAGAATAATCCTATCCTCTCTATAAATAGAGACCTAGGCTAACCCATTCTATGTACCAAATCACAATTACAACTCTCTCCCAAATCTCTCCCTCTCTCTCTCTCTCTCGTATTTTCGGCCCAAAACCAAAAATACCACCACCCCCCATCGAAATCCCCACCAATCTTCAAGGTGATCTTCAAGTGTTCTTCGTGTTCTTCGTGTTCTTCGTGTTCTTCGTGAATCTTCAAGGTGTTCTTCAAGTTTCTCAAGGCTTTAATCTTCAATCTTCATCGTGTTCATCTTTGCTTCGTTAGTCATCTTCGAATCTTCAAAGGTATAACATAAACCCTAAACTATTTACATAAACTTTGATCTTTGTTAATTCATATTCATATTATAAACTTGTTATAGATAAGTAAATAGATAAACACCTAGATCTATACATGTAAAAAAAAATATAAACATATATATGTATGTATGCATGTCGACTAGAAAAAAAAGGGAAACTTTGATCTTAAAACCCTAGGTTATTACATGGAAGATTTGTTATGGTTAATTAAGGAAACAAAATAAACCTACATATATATATAGACATATCGACACATATACATATATACATGTAAAAAAAATTATTTTTTTATATACATATATATACACACGAAAATATACATATATATATATATATATATATATATATATATATATATATATATATATATATATATATATATATATATATATATATATATATATACTAAACCCTAATTACTTAAACCCTAAACCTAATTAATTATTAAACCCTAAATCATTAAACCTAACCCTAATTATTTAATACCACTTTAATTATTAAAACCCTAATCATTACCTAATCATTACTACATTAAATAAAACCCTAATTTATTAAACCCTAAATTATTAAACCCAAGGACATTAATTACTAAACCCTAGTTATTAAATATTACTTTAATTAACTAACCCTAATTAATGAAACCCTAATACTACTTATACTATTTATAAACATGTATACATTATTACTATTACTAGCACCTGTAACCTATTACTTATATTATAACACATAAAAACATTTTGGGATATGTATTAGAGATGTATAGATCTTCAAACTTTCTTGACGAATGGTTTCTACGAAACTCTAGGCGGAAGGGTTTGGATTTCCGATTTAAAGGGTCCTATAGCTCAAGCCCCTAGACCTGAAATGGCCATTCGAAGAGAAAGGGGTGATTGGAAGCTTATCTAATACGGCAAGTATCCTAAAATGAAAAACACTCTTAAAGTAGAAACTTTCTAGTTATAGAAACTTACTAAGATAAGAAACCTACTAAAATTGGAAACTTTCTAACTTACTAGAAAAGGAAAACGAACTGTACTTAAAACACTGTCATACTTAAACATCTACTTAAACATGGGCAAAAACACTTAACTACTCTTAAATGTCATAGGTTGACTTTCTGCTCACTCGTCCAACTTTCTATTCCGAGGAATAACTAGCTCTCTCTCTCTACTTACTAAGGTGAATTCATAGCCCCACTTACTATTGCGCAACTTATTTACTTTTATTTTTCTTGGGGTGAGACACATGCTGTTTTTACATTTTACAATTTAGACACAAGTACCAACTGTTAAAACTATGCTATACCCGGCTATGTCCGACTAAGTCCCTACAGTGATATTTTTAATTGCTGCTTGCATGCTTAATTATTGGGGGTAGGCCTATCAGGAGTAACGTCCCCGATACATTTGACTAAGTCTTTGTATTACTTAATAATGAAATTAAACTGACAAGTATAAACGATAACTTTTCTTGGGGCAAGCTTGAACGTTTAGTCTAAATATCACGCATTGGCATAACTTTTTGATCCTGCGGGAGATCAACTTTATAAACTAAATCTTGTGGTCTAAAACAACGGTCAAACTTTTGTTAAACCTATGAACTTCACTCAACCTTTTTGGTTGACACTTTAACATGTTTTGTCTCATGTGCTGTTTGATTCAAGCTCTTATACTTACTGCTTATGTGATGCTACTTGGACATAGGATCAAGAGATATCGCATTTATTACTATTGCATTTAAACATTTACTTTATTCCTTTGTAACGACATATCATTTTCCGCTGCGTACTCTCAATAAAGTTTGATTTTATCATTTAGTATTATTCTCGTTAATTATAATATGTTGGTTGTTTGATATTAAGTCACATTTCGCCCATGCCCTAACTGGGGGTGTGATATTGCCTTTAAAAAAATGAATAAAATATTATTTTCGTCATCTAGACGAACTTTAATGGCAAGAGATCTTCAAGGATTCTTACCCATCGTTCTCTTTTAGAGTGATATTAGGAATTTCAGCATAATCTGAAACCGAAAATTATGTACCGCCAAATGATACTACCTTTGGTGGCGCATATTAATGAGTTAAAATTTGTACTTAGTGAAGTGATATAATATGCGTTATACATAATTACAATTAGAGAGAAATAATAGGCCATAAAACTATTTATATCATCCTAAGTCATGCTCAAACAAAAATAATAATATGATACAAATTCAAAACGTTTAAAAACAACATTAAAATGTCATTTTCGTCATCTAGACGAACTATAATGGCAAGACACTTTCATGGAGTCATGCTCCTTCTCTTTTAGGGTGTTCTTAAGAATTTCAGCACAATATGAAACTGAAAATTATGCACTGCCAAATGATACTACATTTGGCAGCGCATATTAACGAGTTAAAATATGTACTTAGTGAAGTGATATTAGTTTTAAAATTATATGTGTTATACCTGATTCCAATGTGAGATAAATAATAGGCCTTAAAACTATTTATACCATCCTAAGTCATGCTTTAACAAAAATAATATTAATATTATAGAAATTCAAAACGTTTAAAAAGAATTTTAAAATGAATAAAATATGATTTTCGTCATCTAGACGAACTTTAATGGCAAGAGATCTTCAAGGATTCTTACACATCGTTCTCTTTTAGAGTAATCTTATGAATTTCTTCACAATCTGCAACCGAAATTTATCCGCCGCCAAATGATACTACATTTGGCGGCGCATATTAATGAGTTAAAATTTGTACTTAGTGAAGTGATACTAGTTTCAAAATTATATGGGTTATACATAATTCCAATATGAGAGAAATAATAGGCCTTAAAACTATTTATACCATCCTAAGTCGTGCTTTAACAAAAAATAATAATATGATAGAAATCCAAAATGTTAAAATAGAACATTAAAATGAATAAAGTATCATTTTCGACATCTAGAAGAACTCTAATGGTAAGACACCTTCAGGGAGTCTTACTCCTTGCTCTCCTTTAGGGCGATCTTAGGAATTTGAGCACAATCTGAACCCGAAAATTATGTGCCACCAAATGATATTATATTTGACAGCGCATATTACTGATTTAAATTTGTACTTAGTGAAGTGATATTAGTTTCAAAATTATATGCGTTATCTATAATTAAAATGTGAGAGAAATAATATGTAGTGACCCGAACTTTTCCATGTTTATATATATTAATTGAGATTGATATTTACATGACTAAATGTTTCCAACGTGTTAAGCAATCAAACTTGTTAAGACTTGATTAAATGAAATAAGTTTCATATAGACAATTGATCACCCATGTTGACCGGCGATTCACGAACGTTACAAAATTATAAAAATTACATGTTGTGGTATATATATAGACATATATATATGGTTGACAAAAAATTATGATGAGTAAGTATCGCACTAAGTATATTAACAATGTGTGATATACATAAGAAATGAGATTACTAAGTTAAGAAACTAGAAATGATATATATAACGATTATCGTTATGATAACGTCTACTAAATACATATGTATTATATTAAGATATTGATACACTATATTTAACATGATAAAATGATATTTAAATATATCATTAAGTGTGTTAACAATGAACTACCTATGTAAAAACAAGACTACTAACCCAAGAATTACGAAACGAGACTTATATGTAACGATTATCGTTGTAACGATATTTTAATGTATATATCATATTAAGAGATATTCATACATCATAATATCATGATAATATAATAATTTAACATCTCATTTGATATAATAAACCTTGGGTTAACAATATTAATTGAGATCGTTAACTTAAAGGTTTCAAAACAACACTTACATGTAACGACTAACGAAGACTTAACGACTCCATTAGAATGTATATACATGTTGTGTTTTGATATGTATTCTTACACTTTTGAAAGACTTCAAGACACATATCAAAATACTTCTACTTAACAAAAATGCTTACAATTACATCCTCGTTCAGTTTCATCAACAATTCTACTCGTATGCACCTGTATTCGTACTCGTACAATACACAGCTTTTAGATGTATGTACTATTGGTATATACAATCCAATGATCAGCCCTTAGCAGCCCATATGAGTCACCTAACACATGTGGGAACCATCATTTGGCAACTAGCATGAAATATCTCATAAAATTACAAAAATATGAGTAATCATTCATGACTTATTTACATGAAAACAAAATTACACATCCTTTATATCTAATCCATATACCAATGACCAAAAACACCTACAAACACTTTAATTCTTCAATTTTATTCATCTAAATGATCTCTCTCAAGTTCTATCTTCAAGTTCTAAGTGTTCTTCATAAATTCCATAAGTATAGTTTCATAAAAATCAAGAATACTTCCAAGTTTGCAAGTCTACTTCCAAGTTTTCTAATCCATTCCAAGTAATCATCTAAGATCAAGGAACCTTTGTTATTTACAGTAGGTTATCTTTCTAATTCAAGGTAATATTCATATTCAAACTTTGATTCAATTTCTACAACTATAATAATAATCTTATTTCGAGTGAAAATCTTACTTGAACTATTTTCGTGTCATGATTCTGTTTTAAGAACTTTCAAGCCATCCAAGGATCCTTTGAAGCTAGATCCATTTTTCTTAATTCCAGTGGTTTTATCCAGAAAACTTGAGGTAGTAATGATGTTTATAACATCATTCGATTCATACATATAAAGCTATCTTATTCGAAGGTTTAAACTTGTAATTACTAGAACATAGTTTAGTTAATTCTAAACTTGTTCGCAAACAAAAGTTAATCCTTCTAACTTGACTTTTAAAATCAACTAAACACATGTTCTATATCTATATGATATGCTAACTTAATGATTTAAAACCTGGAAACACGATGAACACCATAAAATCGGATATACACCTTCGTAGTGAAACCGGGGGACTGTTTTGGTTTGGATAATTAAAAACTATGATAAACTTTGATTTAAAAGTTGTTCTTCTGGGAAAATGATTTTTCTTATGAACATGAAACTATATCCAAAAATCATGGTTAAACTCAAAGTGGAAGTATGTTTTCCAAAATGGTCATCTAGACGTCATTCTTTCAACTGAAATGACTACCTTTACAAAAACAACTTGTAACCTGTAATTCCGACTATAAACTTATACTTTTTCTGTATAGATTCATAAAGTTAAGTTCAATATGAAACCATAGCAATTTGATTCACTCAAAACGGATTTAAAATGAAGAAGTTATGGGTAAAACAAGATTGGTTATTTTTGCTTGTTGTAGCTACGTGAAAATTGGTAACAAATCTATATTAATCATATCCTAGCTAACTTATATTGTATTAAACATGTATTCTAATATATTATGTAATCTTGGGATACCATAGACACGTATGCAAATGTTTTGACATATCATATCGACCTATCTATATATATATATTATTTGGAACAACCATAGACACTCTATATGCAGTAATGTTGGAGTTAGCTATACAGGGTTGAGGTTGATTCCAAATATATATATAGTTTGAATTGTGATCTAGCCTGAGACGTGTATACACTGGGTCGTGGATTGATTCAAGATAATATATATCGATTTATTTCTGTACATCTAATTATGGACAACTAGTTGTAGGTTACTAACAAGGACAGCTGACTTAATAAACTTAAAACAGTAAAACGTATTAAAAATGTTGTAAATATATTTTGAACATACTTTGATATATATGTACATATTTGTTATAAGTTTGTGAATCGACCAGTGGCCAAGTCTTACTTCTCGACGAAGTAAAAATCTGTGAAAGTGAGTTATATTCCCACTTTTAAAATCTAATATTTTTGGGATGAGAATACATGCAGGTTTTATAAATGATTTACAAAATAGACACAAGTACGTGAAACTACATTCTATGGTTGAATTATCGAAATCGAATATGCCCTTTTTATTAAATCTGGTAATCTAAGAATTAGGGAACAGACACCCTAATTGACGCGAATCTTAAAGATAGATCTATTGGGCCTAACAAACCCCATCTAAAGTACCGGATACTTTAGTACTTCGAAATTTATATCATATCTGAAGGGTGTCCCAGAATGATGGGGATATTCTTATATATGCATCTTGTTAATGTCGGTTACCAGGTGTTCACCATATGAATGATTTTTATCTCTATGTATGGGATGTATATTGAAATATGAAATCTTGTGGTCTATTATTATGATTTGATTATATATAGGTTAAACCTATAACTCACCAACATTTTTGTTGACGTTTTAAGCATGTTTATTCTCAGGTGATTATTAAGAGCTTTCGCTGTTGCATAAATAAGGACAAGATTTGGAGTCCATGCTTGTATGATATTATGTAAAAACTGCATTCAAGAAACTTATTTTTGATGTAATATATTCTTATTGTAAACCATTATGTAATGGTCGTGTTTAAACGGTATATTTTAGATTATTATTATTTGATAATCTACGTAATGCTTTTAAACCTTTATCGATAAAATAAAGGTTATGGTTGTTTTAAAAATGAATGCAGTCTTTGAAAAACGTCTCATATAGAGGTCAATACCTCGCGACGAATTCAATTAATATGGAACGTTTATAATCAATATGAACGGAACATTTCAGTTGGTATCCGAGCGTTGGTCTTAGAGAACCAGAAAATTGCATTAGTGTGTCTTACCGAGTTTGTTAGGATGCATTAGTGAGTCTGGACTTCGACCGTATTTTTCTTCAAAAACGATTGCTTAACATTTTTTTTGTTGGAAACTATATATTATTAACATGTAAATATTATGTGATATATTAATCTCTTAATGTGTTTGATATTGTATGATAGATGTCTACCTCTAGTACAAATCCCATTGATTCACCTAATAATAATGAAGAGTCGAATATATTTTGGGAAGATTCACAAATTCCCGAAGAGGAACCGGAAGAGGAGGAACCGGAAGAAGAGGAACCAGAAGAGGATGAATCGGAAGAGGAGGAACCAGAAGAAGAAGAGGTTCCGGAGGAAGAAATATTGATACATATAGTAAATTGATTAAATAAAAGAAAATCCTCAACCAACGGACCAAAGTTAATAATGGTCAATGGTGTTTCCGCCGAGGAAGCAAAATATTGGGAAGATTACCAATTTTCCGATGAATCGGATCCCGATGAGGATTCCGATGATGTTATAGAAATTACCTCGACCCAATTTAATAAAGCGAAAGAAAATAATAAGGGAAAAGGTATAAAAATAGAGAAACCCGATTCTAACCCCGATGAACTTTATATGTATCGACAACATCCGTATTTCCTAAAACGTAACAATGACCCGAGAACCTCTAAACCACCAGGTTTTTCTAAACCATTATGGAAAACGATGGCTCGTATTAGAGGAACACCATATATTCCTAGAAAATTAGGAAAACGAACCAAGTCCGAAGAAGAAGAAACCAGTGATTCAGATTAGAAGGTTGTAATCATATTGTGTATTATATATATTGTAGTGTACTTGTACTTTTATGTTCTATGTAAAAATTGCTTGTATTGTTTGTTAATTATCTTTTACGAATCTAATCCTTGTCTATTTTACAGTATAAAAACAAAATGGACGTTAAGGGTAGACAACCGAATATTTTAGAAGACCTACCAGAGGATATGATTGAGGAAATCTTGTCTAGAGTCGGTCAGAATTCATCAGCACATTTAGTTAGGCGAAATTAACTTGTCAAACATTTGAAAGACTTTCCAGAAATGCCTTAGTTTATAAAAGGCTTTCCTTTGATAGGTGGGGTATATCACATTGGGGAGACCGTAAGTTACGTCGTGTTTTCTTTAAAGCGTTAAATGCGGGGAACCCAAATGCAATTTTACGCTACGGGTTAAGAACCTATTTTGACTCAACATATCCCAACATAGGATTTCGTGAATTAGAAAGAGCTTCTAACATGCAACATAAAGAAGCATGTTATGCTTACGGGTTAGTGATATTTGCTTCTTACCAAAGTGAGAAAAAGAACATCAGATTGTAACTTTTAAATAAAACCTTCCCACAAGTGACGGATTCAGTAGTTAGGGTGAGAAACAAGGTTTTTAGATTATTATGGGGCTGTTGGACATTACGAAACCCTCGTCCTTTTGATGACATTACAACATGCTGCCTAGCTAATGGTCATAACGGTTATTTTCCACAAGACCAAGGATGGAAAGTCGTCTTAGTAAAACCAGAATGCATGACTTGTTTCTGGACTTATGAATTACGTGTCTTTATTTCCTTTGCTGAACAACTTGCGTATTAACTAGATTTATCTTCAATACTGTCCTGTATCATAGTGTACTATATTTCATGTTATATGTAATATAGCGAAGTTGTAAGTTTGAAGAATATTTGTATGTGATATATTATTATAATCAGTTTTTCATATGGAATTGTAGTAGTTGAATTGTATATTAGCTACTAAGTATGAACTTAACGGGTAGGTAGTACCCGAATTTAAAATTATAAAACGCTAATATGAAGAAAAAGCTTTTATAAATGAGTTCATATTATGCTACGAGATACTATTGACTACTCTTAATATTTTGTATGAATAAATTATTTCATTTGACTATTTTGAAGGAAATGACACCGACTACTCGACACACCTTGAATATGAGCGAAGAGGAATTTCGTGCCTTTCTTGCTTCAAACATAGCCGCAGTACAGGCCGCGCTACATACCAACAATAACTCTGAATCTAGCAATGCAGCTAACGGCGCAAGAAATCGTGTAGGATGCTCCTACAAAGAATTCACTGCCTGCAAACCTTTGGAATTTGATGGAACCGAAGGACCAATTGGATTGAAACGGTGGACCGAGAAAGTCGAATCGGTGTTTGCCATAAGTAAGTGTACTGAAGGAGACAAAGTGAAGTACGCTATGCATACCTTCACAGGTATTGCGTTAACATGGTGGAATACCTATCTAGAGCAAGTGGGATAAGATGCTGCTTACGAGCTACCGTGGTCAGCATTCAAGCACTTGATGAACGAGAAGTACCGTCCCAGAACCGAGGTCAATAATCTCAAGTCAAAACTTAGAGGGTTACGAACATAGGGATTCGATATTACTTCGTATGAAAGACGATTCACAGAATTGTGCCTATTGTGTCCGAGAGCGTTCGAAGATAAGGAAGAGAAGATCGACGTGTTTATGAAAGGGTTACCTGAGAGAATCCAAGAAGATATAAGTTCACACAAGCCTACCTCCATACAAAAGGCATGTATAATGGCTCACAAACTAGTGAACCAGATTGAGGGAAGAATTAAAGAACAGGCGGCCTAAGAGGCCAATGTGAAGTTAGTCAAAAGAAAGTGGGAGGAAAACGGTGATAAGAGTCACCAAAACAACAACAACTATCCCAACAATCGCAACATCAATCGCAACTACAACAAACGGCATAACAACAACAACAACAATAACTACAACAATCATCCCAACAACAATAACAACCGCAACAACAACAAAAATCAGAAGCAGCTATGCCAAAGGTGTGAAAAGTATCACTCGGGGTTTTGCACCAAATTTTGCAACAAGTGTAAAAGAAATGGTCATAGCGCGGTGAAGTGTGAGGTCTACGGACCAGGGGTTAACAGAACGACAGGAACAAATGGTGTCGGAACGAGTAATGGCGGAGTAAGTAGTGTCGGAGCAAGTTATGCTAATGTAGTTTGTTATAAATGTGGAAAATCGGGCCACATTATTAGAAATTGCCCGAACCAGGAGAACACGAATGGACAAGGTCGCGGAAGAGTTTTCTATATTAATGCGGCAGAGGCACAGGAAGACCCGGAGCTTGTTACGGGTACGTTTCTTATTGACAATAAATCTGCTTACGTTTTATTTGATTCGGGTGCGGATAGAAGCTATATGAGTAGAGATTTTTGTGCTAAATTAAGTTGTCCATTGACGCCGTTGGATAGTAAATTTTTACTCGAATTAGCAAACGGTAAATTAATTTCAGCAGATTATATATGCCGGAATCGAGAAATTAAACTGGGTAGCGAAATATTTAAGATTGATTTGGTACCAGTAGAGTTAGGGAGTTTTGATGTAATAGTTGGCATAGACTGGCTGAAGGAGATGAAAGCAGAGATCGTATGTTACAAAAATGCAATTCGCATTGTACGAGAAGAAGGAGAACCCTTAATGGTGTACGGAGAAAAGGGCAACACGAAGCTACATCTTATTATTAATTTGAAGGCACAAAAACTAATAAGAAAAGGTTGCTATGCTGTTCTAGCACACGTCGAGAAAGTACAAACTGAAGAAAAGAGCATCACTGATGTTCCCGTCGCAAAAGAATTTCCTGATGTATTTCTGAAAGAATTACCGGGATTACCCCCACATCGATCGGTTGAATTTCAAATAGACCTTGTACCAGGAGCTGCACCAATAGCTCGTGCTCCATACAGACTCGCACCTAGCGAAATGAAAGAATTACAAAGTCAGTTACAGGAACTTTTAGAGCGTGGTTTCATTCGACCAAGTACATCACCATGGGGAGCTCCTGTTCTATTTGTGAAGATGAAAGATGGTACATTCAGGTTGTGTATCGACTACCGAGAGTTGAACAAACTTACCATCAAGAACCGCTACCCACTACCGAGAATCAACGACTTATTTGATCAACTACAAGGCTCGTCTATTTATTCGAAGATCGATTTACGTTCTGGATATCATTAAATGCGAGTAAAAGAGGATGATATTCCAAAAACTGCTTTTAGAACGCGTTATGGTCATTACGAGTTTATGGTTATGCCATTTAGATTGACTAACGCACCAGCTGTGTTCATGGACCTTATGAACCGAGTGTGTGGGCCATATCTTGACAAGTTTGTCCTTGTTTTCATCGATGACATACTTATTTACTCAAAGAATGATCAAGAGCACGAAGAACATTTGAGAAAAGTGCTAGAAGTATTGAGGAAAGAAAAACTGTACGCTAAGTTTTCAAAGTGTGCATTTTGGTTGGAAGAAGTTTAATTCCTCGGTCACATAGTGAACAAAGAAGGTATCCAGGTGGACCCGGCAAAGATCGAAACCGTTGAAAAGTGGGAAACCCCGAAAACTCCGAAAACTCTGAAACACATACGCCAGTTTTTAGGACTAGCTAGTTACTATAGAAGGTTCATCCAAGACTTTTCCAGAATAGCAAAACCCTTAACTGCATTAACGCATAAAGAGAAGAAATTTGAATGGAAAGATGAGCAGGAGAAAGCGTTTCAATTGTTAAAGAAAAAGTTAACTACGGCACCTATATTGTCATTACCTGAAGGGAATGATGATTTTGTGATATATTGTGACGCCTCAAAGCAAGGTCTTGGTTGTGTATTAATGCAACGAACGAAAGTAATTGCTTATGCGTCTAGACAATTAAAGATTCACGAACAGAATTATACGACGCATGATTTGGAATTAGGCGCGGTTGTTTTTGCATTAAAGACTTGGAGGCACTACTTATATGGGGTCAAAAGTATTATATATACCGACCACAAAAGTCTTCAACACATATTTAATCAGAAACAACTAAATATCAGGCAGCGTAGGTGGATTGAATTGTTGAATAATTATGACTTTGAGATCCGTTACCACCCGGGGAAGGCAAATGTGGTAGCCGACGCCTTGAGCAGAAAGGACAGAGAACTCATTCGAGTAAAAGCTATGAATATAATGATTCACACTAACCTTACTACTCAAATAAAGGAGGCGCAACAAGGAGTTTTAAAAGAGGGAAATTTAAAGGATGAAATACCCAAAGGATCGGAGAAGCATCTTAATATTCGGGAAGATGGAACCCAATATAGGGCTGAAAGAATTTGGGTACCAAAATTTGGAGATATGAGAGAAATGGTACTTAGAGAAGCTCATAAAACCAGATACTCAATACATCCTGGAACGGGGAAGATGTACAAGGATCTCAAGAAACATTTTTGGTGGCCAGGTATGAAAGCCGATGTTGCTAAATACGTAGAGGAATGTTTGACGTGTTCTAAGGTCAAAGCGGAGCATCAGAAACCATCAGGTCTACTTCAACAACCCGAAATCTCGGAATGGAAATGGGAAAACATTACCATGGATTTCATCACTAAATTTCCAAGGACTGCAAGTGGTTTTGATACTATTTGGGTAATAGTTGATCGTCTCACCAAATCAGCACACTTCCTGCCAATAAGAGAAGATGACAAGATGGAGAAGTTAGCACGACTGTATTTGAAGGAAGTCGTCTCCAGACATGGAATACCAATCTCTATTATCTCTTATAGGGATGGCAGATTTATTTCAAGATTCTGGCAGACATTACAGCAAGCATTAGGAACTCGTCTAGACATGAGTACTGCCTATCATCCATAAACTGATGGGCAGAGCAAAAGGACAATACAAACGCTTGAAGACATGCTACGAGCATGTGTTATTGATTTCGGAAACAGTTGGGATCGACACCTACCGTTAGCAGAATTTTCCTACAACAACAGTTATCATTCTAGTATTGAGATGGCGCCGTTTGAGGCACTTTATGGTAGAAAGTGCAGGTCTCCAATTTGTTGGAATGAAGTGGGAGATAGACAGATTACGGGTCCGGAGATAATACAAGAAACTACCGAGAAAATCATCCAAATTCAACAACGATTGAAAACCGCCCAGAGTCGACAAAAGAGCTACGCGGACAGTAAAAGAAAAGATATGGAGTTTGAAATTGGAGAAATGGTCATGCTTAAGGTTTCACCTTGGAAAGACGTTGTTCGATTTGGTAAACGGGGGAAACTAAATCCAAGGTACATTGGACCATTCAAGATTATAGATCGTGTCGGACCAGTAGCTTACCAACTGGAGCTACCTCAACAACTCGCGGCTGTACATAACACTTTCCACGTCTCGAATTTGAAGAAATGTTTTGCTAAAGAAGATCTCACTATTTCGTTGGACGAAATCCAAATCAATGAAAAACTTCAATTCATTGAAGAACCCGTCGAAATAATGGATCGTGAGGTTAAGAGACTTAAGCAAAACAAGATACCAATTGTTAAGATTTGATGGAATGCTCGTAGAGGACCCGAGTTCACCTGGGAGCATGAAGATTAGATGAAGAAGAAATACCCGCATCTATTTCCAGAAGATTCGTCAACACCTTCAACAGCTTAAAATTTCGGGACGAAATTTATTTAACGGGAAGGTACTGTAGTGACCCGAACTTTTCCATGTTTATATATATTAATTGAGATTGATATTTATATGACTAAATGTTTCCAACGTGTTAAGCAATCAAACTTATTAAGACTTGATTAAATGAAATAAGTTTCATATAGACAATTGATCACCCATGTTGACCGGCGATTCACGAACGTTACAAAATTGTAAAAATTACATGTTGTGGTATATATATAGACATATATATATGGTTGACATAAGATTATGATGAGTAAGTATTGCACTAAGTATATTAACAATGTGTGATATACATAAGAAATGAGATTACTAAGTTAAGAAACTAGAAATGATATATATAACGATTATCGTTATGATAACGTCTACTAAATACATATGTATCATATTAAGATATTGATACACTATATTTAACATGATAAAATGATATTTAAATATATCATTAAGTGTGTTAACAATGAACTACATATGTAAAAACAAGACTACTAACCCAAGAATTACGAAACGAGACTTATATGTAACGATTATCGTTGTAACGATATTTTAATGTATATATCATATTAAGAGATATTCATACATCGTAATATCATGATAATATAATAATTTAACATCTCATTTGATATAATAAACCTTGGGTTAACAACATTAATTGAGATCGTTAACTTAAAGGTTTCAAAACAACACTTACATGTAACGACTAACGAAGACTTAACGACTCCATTAGAATGTATATACATGTTGTGTTTTGATATGTATTCTTACACTTTTGAAAGACTTCAAGACACATATCAAAATACTTCTACTTAACAAAAATCCTTACAATTACATCCTCGTTCAGTTTCATCAACAATTCTACTCGTATGCACCCGTATTCGTACTCGTACAATACACAGCTTTTAGATGTATGTACTATTGGTATATACACTCTAATCATTAGCTCTTAGCAGCCCATGTGAGTCACCTAACACATGTGAGAACCATCATTTGGCAACTAGCATGAAATATCTCATAAAATTACAAAAATATGAGTAATCATTCATGACTTATTTACATGAAAACAAAATTACACATCCTTTATATCTAATCCATATACCAACGACCAAAAACACCTACAAACACTTTCATTCTTCAATTTTCTTCATCTAAGTGATCTCTCTCAAGTTCTATCTTCAAGTTCTAAGTGTTCTTCATAAATTCCATAAGTATAGTTTCATAAAAATCAAGAATACTTCCAAGTTTGCAAGTCTACTTCCAAGCTCTCTAATCCATTCCAAGTAATCATCTAAGATCAAGGAACCTTTGTTATTTACAGTAGGTTATCTTTCTAATTCAAGGTAATATTCATATTCAAACTTTGATTCAATTTCTACAACTATAACAATCTTATTTCGAGTGAAAATCTTACTTGAACTGTTTTCGTGTCATGATTCTGTTTCAAGAACTTTCAAGCCATCCAAGGATCCTTTGAAGCTAGATCCATTTTTCTCAATTCCAGTGGTTTTATCCAGAAAACTTGAGTTAGTAATGATTTTCATAACATCATTCGATTCATACATATAAAGCTATCTTATTCGAATGTTTAAACTTGTAATCACTAGAACATAGTTTAGTTAATTCTAAACTTGTTCGCAAACAAAAGTTAATCCTTCTAACTTGACTTTTAAAATCAACTAAACACATGTTCTATATCTATATGATATGCTAACTTAATGATTTAAAACCTGGAAACACGATGAACACCATAAAATCGAATATACGCCGTCTAAGTGAAACCGGGGGCTGTTTTGGTTTGGATAATTAAAAACTATGATAAACTTTGATTTAAAAGTTGTTCTTCTGGGAAAATGATTTTCTTATGAACATGAAACTATATCCAAAAATCATGGTTAAACTCAAAGTGGAAGTATGTTTTCCAAAATGGTCATCTAGACGTCGTTCTTTCGACTGAAATAACTACCTTTACAAAAACAACTTGTAACCTGTAATTCCGACTATAAACTTATACTTTTTCTGTATAGATTCATAAAGTTAAGTTCAATATGAAACCATAGCAATTTGATTCACTCAAAACGGATTTAAAATGAAGAAGTTATGGGTAAAACAAGATTGGTTATTTTTGCTTGTTGTAGCTACGTGAAAATTGGTAACAAATCTATATTAATCATATCCTAGCTAACTTATATTGTATTATACATGTATTCTAATATATTATGTAATCTTGGGATACCATAGACACGTATGCAAATGTTTTGACATATCATATCGACCTATCTATATATATTATTTGGAACAACCATAGACACTCTATATGCAGTAATGTTGGAGATAGCTATACAGGGTTGATGTTGATTCCAAATATATATATAGTTTGAGTTGTGATCTAGCCTGAGACGTGTATACAATGGGTCGTGGATTGATTCAAGATAATATATATCGATTTATTTCTGTACATCTAATTATGGACAACTAGTTGTAGGTTACTAACAAGGACAGCTGACTTAATAAACTTAAAACAGTAAAACGTATTAAAAATGTTGTAAATATATTTTGAACATACTTTGATATATATGTACACATTTGTTATAGGTTCGTGAATCGACCAGTGGCCAAGTCTTACTTCCCGACGAAGTAAAAATCTGTGAAAGTGAGTTATAGTCCCACTTTTAAAATTTAATATTTTTGGGATGAGAATACATGCAGGTTTTATAAATGATTTACAAAATAGACACAAGTACGTGAAACTACATTCTATGGTTGAATTATCGAAATCGAATATGTCCTTTTTATTAAGTCTGGTAATCTAAGAATTAGGGAACAGACACCCTAATTGACGCGAATCCTAAAGATAGATATATTGGGCCTAACAAACCCCATCCAAAGTACCGGATCCTTTATTACTTCAAAATTTATATCATATCCGAATGGTGTCCCGGAATGATGGGGATATTCTTATATATGCATCTTGTTAATGTCGGTTACCAGGTGTTCACCATATGAATGATTTTTATCTCTATGTATGGGATGTATATTGAAATATGAAATCTTGTGGTCTATTATTATGATTTGATAATATATAGGTTAAACCTATAACTCACCAACATTTTTGTTGACGTTTTAAGCATGTTTATTCTCAGGTGATTATTAAGAGCTTCCGCTGTTGCATACTAAAATAAGGACAAGATTTGGAGTCCATGCTTGTATGATATTATGTAAAAACTGCATTCAAGAAACTTATTTTTGATGTAATATATTCTTATTGTAAACCATTATGTAATGGTCGTGTGTAAACGGTATATTTTAGATTATCATTATTTGATAATCTACGTAATGCTTTTAAACCTTTATCGATAAAATAAAGGTTATGGTTGTTTTAAAAATGAATGCAGTCTTTGAAAAAAGTCTCATATAGAGGTCAAAACCTCGCAACGAATTCAATTAATATGGAACATTTATAATCAATATTAACGGGACATTTCATAATAGGCCTTAAAACTATTTATACCATCCGAATTCATGCTTTAACAAAAATAATAATACGATAGACATTGAAAACGTTTAAAAAGAACATTAAAATGAATAAAATATCATTTTCGTCATCTAGACTAACTCTAATGGCAAGAGACCTTCAAGGAGTCTTGCTCCTCTTTCTCTTTTAGGGTGATCTTAGGAATTTCGGCACAATCTGAAACCGAAAATTATGTACCGCCAAATGACACTACCTTTGGCAGCGCATGTTAATGAGTTAAAATTTGTACTTAGTGAAGTGATATTAGTTCAAAAATTATATGCGTTATACATAATTACAGTGTGAGAAAAATAATTGGCCTTAAAACTATTTATACCATCATAAGTCATGTTTTAACTAAAATAATAATATGTTAGAAATTCAAAACGTTTAAAAAGAACATTAAAATGAATAAATATTATTTTCGTCATCTAGACGAACTCTAATGGCAAGACATCTTCAGAGAGTCTTGCTGCTTGTTCTCTTTTAGGGTTATCTTAGGAATTTCAGTACAATATGAAACCGAAAATTATGCACCGCCAAATGATACTACATTGGGCGACGCATATTAATGAGTTAAAAATTATACTTAGTGAAGTGATATTAGTTTCAATATTATACGTGTTATACCTGATTACAATGTGAGAGAAATAATAGGCATTAAAACTATTTATATAATCCTAAGTAATGCTTTAACAAAAATAATAATATGATAGAAATTCTTAACATTTAAATTGAACATTAAAATGAATAAAATATCGTCTCCAAAGAGGTGGTTTAGTGGTTGGGTGCTTAGGAGTCTCCAAAAGAGACCCAGGTTCAATCCCCATTGATCTGGAGGCCTTGCCTTTAAAAAAAATGAATAAAATATCATTTCGTTATCTAGACGAACTCTAATGGCAAGAGACCTTCAAGGAGTCTTACTCTTCATTCTCTTTTAGAGTGATCTTAGGAATTTCAGCGTAATCTGAAACTGAAAATTATGTACCGCCAAATGATACTACCTTTGGTGGCGCATATTAATGAGTTAAAATTTATACTTAGTGAAGTGATATTAGTTTCAAAATTATATGCGTTATACATAATTACAATATGAGAGAAATAATAGACCATAAAAATATCTATACCATCGTAAGTCATGCTTTAACAATAATAATAATATGATAGAAAGTTCAAAACATTTAAAAAGAACATTAAAATGAATAAAATATCATTTTTGTCATCTAGAAGAACTCTAATGGCAAGAGACCTTCAAGGAGTCTTGCGCCTCGTTCTTTTTTAGGGTGATCTTGGGAATTTCAGCACAATCTGAAACTGAAAATTATGTACTGCCAAATGACACTACCTTTTGGCGGCGCATATTAATGAGTTAAAATTTTACTTAGTGAAGTGATATCAGTTCAAAAATTGTGTGCTTTATACATAATTACAGTGTGAAAAAATAATAGGCCTTAAAACTATTTATACCATCCTAAGTCATGCTTTAACGGAAATAATAATATGATAGAAATTCAAAATGTTTAAAAAGAACATTAAAATGAATAAAATATTATTTTTGTCATCTAGACGAACTCTAAGGCAAGACACCTTCAGGGAGTCTTACTCCTTGTTCTCTTTTAGGGTGATATTAGGAATTTCAGCATAATATGAAACCGAAAATTATGCACCGCCAAATGATACTGCATTTGGCGGCGCATATTAATGAGTTAAAATTTATACTTAGTGAAGTGATATTAGTTACAAAATTATATGTGTTATACCTGATTACAATGTTAGAGAAATAATAGGCCTTAAAACTATTTATATAATCCTAAGTAATGCATTTACAAAAATAATAATATGATAGAAATTCAAAGCGTTTAAAAAGAACATTAAAATGAAGAAAAATATCATTTTCGTCATCTAGACGAACTCCAATGGCAAGACACCTTCAGGGTGTTTTGCTCCTTGTTCTCTTTAAGGTGATCTTTGGAATTTCAGCATAATTTGAAAACGAAAATTATGCGCCGACAAATGATGCTACATTTGGCGGCGCATATTAACGAGTTAAAATTTGTACTTAGTGAACTGATATTAGTTTCAAAATTATATGTGTTATACATAATTACAATGTGACAGAAATAATAGGCCTTAAAACTATTTATATCATGCTAAAGTCATGCTTTAACAAAAATAATAATATAATAGAAATTCAAAACGTTACGTAATACCTTCACATGTGAATTGTTGTGCCTGTTTAAATACCACTATGATACTTGTTTTTATTAAATAATGTATTTAGGTACATCGATAATCATGTTGGGGCTACTATCTCACCACTAGCTACAAAACGTTGCTGATTTTATAACGTCTTTGTTTTATTGTTCGAGTATTTTTAGTCGCTTTTTTATTTCTCTAGATTCATAAACTTATTTTTGTTATTATTTCTAAATTTCATATTGAATGCGAATATAAGAGAGTGTAGTTTCGTTTTGATGATAATTTGAATTTCACCAACCTTTTAGTTGAAACTTTTAAGCATGTTTTGTCTCAGGTGATTTCTAGCTACTTGCTACTTGGTGACTTGAGTGCTGCTACTTGGAGTCCTCATTTTACTAATTTCATTTTTGCATTAAACATTATTATTAAATTTTGGATTATAATGTAATCAACTATTTATTTCCGCTGCAATACTATATATGGTTTTTTTAATAAAACATCTCATTTAGAGTCGTTCTCGTTTATACACTTGTGTTTTGGTATTGGTTAGTCACATTCACCCCCGGTCCCATTTGGGGGGTGTGACACTTACCATTTGAGTTCGTCTTGATGGCGAAAATGATATTTTATTCATTTTAATACTCTTTGTAATTCAATTTAATGTTCTTTTTAAACGTGTTGAATTTCTATCATATTATTATTATTTTTGTTAAAGTGTGACTTAGCATGATATAAATATTTTTAAGGCCGATAATTTCTCTCACATTTTAATTATGTATAACGCATATAATTTTGAAACTAATATCACTTCACTAAGTACTAATTTTAACTCATTAGGCCGCCAAATGTAGTATCATTTGGCGGCGTATAATTTTAGGTTTCAGATTGGGCTGAAATTCCTAAGATCACCCTGAAATAGAACAAGGAGCAAGACTTTTTAAGGTGTCTTGACATTAGAGTTCGTCAAGATGTCGAAAATGTTAATTTATTCATTTTAATGTTCTTATTAAAAATTTTGAATTTTTATCATATTATTATTTTTGTTAAAGCACAACTGTGACGATCGCTCCAAATCCATATGGACGAACACGTCATTCATCGATTTCATTCTGAGGTATTTGACCTCTATATGATACATTTTGTAAACATTGCATTCTTTTGAAAAGGCACACCATAAATGAATATTTAAATCAAAGGACCATAAATGAATATTTAAATCAAAGGTTTTCGACATCTGATGATTTCTACATATAGACAATCACCGTAAATAATAGTTTACAATAATACTTCCGTTGACAATGCAGTCAAAATAAGATACATGGTGATGATTTGGTGAATGCAACGTTTCCTTGAAAAATATGTCATGTAAGACTCCATGTGTGATGACCCGGGAATTTCCGACCAAATTTAAACCTAATCTTATATGATTTCGACACAATAAGCAAAGTCTATTAAATTGAGTTTCATAATGATTGAACTATTTCCATGAATGCATTTGACTTTGATCATCTCCGACGATTCACGAACATTTATTTGTAAAATAATAATAATAATAATAATAATATGTATATATAATATATAAATATAAATATATGAATATATAATATTATGATTTAACAAAGAATACTTTAATTAATTGGAATGTAATAATTAGGATATTTAAGTTACTGTTAAGAGAAATATATATATATATGGATATATATATATATATATATATATATATATATATATATATATATATATATATATATATATATATATATATATATATATATATATATATATATATATATATATATATATATATATATATATATCTATATATCTATATATATATATATATGTTATTATGAATCTATATAGGTTTTCTATTAAATAAAATACATAAAATATATAATATTAACTATTCTATAGATGGCATCACATATTATAATATTACATAATTTATAAATGGTATTATATTAAATTACAAGTTTGCATATAATTGATATATTAATATTATTTTCATTACTTCCTTTATCATTATTGTTATTAATATTATTATTAATATTTGTAATGATATTACTTCTAATATAAAATACATATATAATATATATATATAACCTGTTATGTTTAGTCGTATTATTATTATTGTAGAGATTATTATTACAATTATCATAAAAATCATTATTTCTATTATAGTTATCATTATTATTAATTTTATTATTATTACCTATATAATTATTAATAGTATTAATATATATACTTAATTATTTATTAATACAAACTATAAATAATCAAGTATATGTAAATACTTATATATATATAGAATCCAGTTACTGATTTATATATAAAAACAAATACAGATATATTAGGAAATCTGTATTGTTAATTATTATTTATCATTATTATTATATTCTTATTACTAATATTATTATTATTACTAATATTATTATTATTATTAATATATTTATTTATTATATATATAAATTGAGAAAGGGATTTCCATTCACTCTTACGTTCCTATCAAACTGTGCATAAAATTGTTTCTTGTCCCTGGATCGATTATAACACAGAATCATTATCAGATTTCAACATAAAAATCTGTTACAGAACGATACAAAATTATATATATTTATATTTTTTTTTAACTTTTGTTTTCTGTTTTTTTTATTCTGTGTGTCGAATAAAAGATATATAGACCGATGCTTTTGTCATTTAATTATCACTACAATCATTCACAGAGTACATCAATTCATCAAACCGCTCATACAACCCTTCTTCCACTGAAATTCTAAAAATTAAAACAGAAAAAATAGGTCGACCTCTGTTCTTGACCAAAATTCACAAAGGTTTGATTTCGAACGAATTTTGAAAATCTATTAATGAGGTATTGTTAGGAACATATTACTTAAACTATCTGCAAAGTCTAAGCTTCCAAATCCTTTTATCGAGTTTGAATTTTGGAGTCAATGTCTCAATCTGAAAAGGTCAAAGTTATGGTTCTTCATGAAATTCAAACGCATTTTTCTGTTTCTGTTTCAATTGAAAATGGAGAAAGATTCTAAGAAGTATTTAAAACTTATTCCATTTTGAAACTGTGATCTAAAACACATTAAAAATCGATTTTGGTGTTTGAGTGTTCATCATATTTTTTTTCATTCAGCTGCTACTGCTTTAAATTTTTTTTTTATTTCTTTCTGTTTGATTTGAGCACAATTATAATAAGTGATTACATTTAATTTCATATTCTAAACTGATGTCGTATTCATTATCATGATTAACGGGTCTCTAGTCAATCAAGTAAATGGAGAAGAAGATGAAAAGGGAATTATAAATAATACGGGTTAAATGTAAAACGTTTCTGTATTATTTCGGATAATGGGCAGTGGCCCAGCTGGTTAGACTTGATGGTGTTATACGAGAGGTCTCGGGATCGAGCCTTGCTTGTGGCAACTATTTTTTTTAAGGCGTTTTTGAGGTAGCCATTAATTTCAAAAATCTTATTTATTATTATTATTATTATTAATGTTATTATAAATTAGTGTTGTTATTGTTATAAGTATTATTATTATTATTATTATTATTATTATTATTATTATTATTATTATTATTGTTATTATTATTATTATGATTAAGATTAAGATTAAGATTATTGTTATTATTAACATATTATCATTAATATTATTATTTTTATCTATATCACTAAAGGTATTAATATGGAAATTTTAGAACTTTTATTATTATTAATATGGGTATTACAAATATCACTATGATTATTACTATTAATATTGTTATATTTATTATTAGGAAAATGATACCAATCATTATTATTTTCATTAATATTAGTATTAGGATCACTTTATAATTATTAGTACTATTATAATTAACATAAGTATCAGTATCAACAATATTATTATTATTATTATTATTATTATTATTATTATTATTATTATTATTATTATTATTATTATTATTATTATTATTATTATTATTAATGAAGTTATTATTTTTAGTAGCTCACTAATGTTATAAACTATCATTTTTGTTTTTATAAATAATTTTGCTAATAAAATATATTTAGTACATATACTATCACTATATCAATACTTCATATAACTATATACAATAACATTATTTAAATAAATAATAACAGGTAACAAACTATTGATTTTCAAACCTAATAATAATAATATAAATATATATATATATATATATATATATATATATATATATATATATATATATATATATATATATATATATATATATTATAAATAAATGAATAGATATTAATCATTTTAGAATATATATTTACAAAATAAATATATATAATATATAATTTAAGATATAATATATGTATATGTTTTTAAATGTAATTTAAAATAAATTATATATAACTACAAAAATTATATATAAATAATATATATTAATAAATAAAATTATGTAATTTTTATTATATGTTTTAATATATATACAAATGATATAGGTTCGTGAATCCGAGCCCAACCCTGCATTGTTCAGTTGTTCAATATAGTCATATGTATTTTTACTACAAAATACATTAGGTGAGTTTCATTAATCCCTTTTTAAATGCTTTTGCAATATATATATTTGGGACTGAGAATACATGCGCTACTTTTATAACTATTTTACAAAATAGACACAAGTACGTGAAACTACATTCTATGGTTGAATTATCGAAATCGAATATGCCCTTATTATTAAGTTTGGTAATCTAAGAATTAGGGAACAGACACCCTAATTGACGCGAACTCTAAAAATAGATCTATCGGGCCCAACAAGCCCCATCCAAAGTACCGGATGCTTTAGTACTTCGAAATTTATATCATGTCCGAAGGAGGATCCCGGAATGATGGGGATATTCTTATATACAAATTGTGAATGTCGGTTACCAGGTGTTCAATCCATATGAATGATATTTTTGTCTCTATGCATGGGACGTATGTTTATGAGAAATAGAAATATGAAATCTTGTGGTCTATTAAAATTATTAAATGATTATTTATGTTAAACTAATGAACTCACCAACCTTTTGGTTGACACTTGAAAGCATGTTTATTCTCAGGTACGAAAGAAATCTTCCGCTGTGCATTTGATTATTTTAAAGATATTACTTGGAGTCATTCATGACATATTTCAAAAGACGTTGCATTCGAATCGTTGAGTTTATCAATATCATTATTTAGTCAATTATAGTTGGATATATTATGAAATGGTATGCATGTCTGTCAACTTCAGATGTAATGAAAGATTGTCTTTTCAAAACGAATGCAATGTTTGTAAAATGTATCCTATAGAGGTCAAATACCTCGCGATGTAATCAACTGTTGTGAATCGTTTATAATCGATATGGACTTCGTCCGGATGGATTAGGACGGGTCCTTTCAGTTGGTATCAGAGCGGTGGTCTTAGTGAATCGGGTCTTGCATTAGTGTGTCCAACTAGTAAGTTGTTAGGATGCATTAATGAGTCTGGACTTCAACCGTGTCTGCATGTCGAAAGTTTTGCTTATCATTTCTAGTCGGAAATCATCTGTTTATCATCCTTAAGAAAATACCTGCTTAATATTCTTAGTCTAGACACATCTTATTGCATTGACTGCATGAATAGTGTATAGACAAAATTCATATCTTAGTGTATCTGCTAATTCATATCTTAGCGTATCTGTTATTGTTATCTTTGTCTGACAGCTTCCGTAGATTCCTCCGTAACTTATGGGATTTTAGTATTATATATGCATATGTAAATTATGTATTGCAGGGTACTAATCTACATCCTATAATCTATTTCTTATCGAAAATCCTTCATCTGATCGTACGAGATGAATCCCTCAACCAGTTCGAATTCCTCAGATTTCGATAGCTATGCCGATAGTTATTCCGACAACTATTCCGACATGGATATTCACCTAAGCCCCGAAAGCGGTGTCATCAGAATGAATCAACCAATCATCCATCCCCAATTCATCTGATGAGTTCGTAGTTGAATTAAATAATGGAAACGCGCAGAAGGTAATCCCTTCCACCAACTGAATTCACCTCTTGACAATGAACCTGAAGCGTTTACCGGCGAACCTGTTCGAGACACCATTTTCAGTCCCATTTCCAGGGTTTCTAGACAAGATCATATTCTATCCACAATTCTGAACCTTATTCATCCGCTCGTTCCGATCGACAATCATCCTGAAGTAATAAGTCAATGAACTTCGCACTCGAATAATCAATTCGGAGAATATGGTGCAAAATGTACCAGCTTCAGCAACATCACCGGCACCAACAATACAATCAATAACAGCACCAGTACCATCAACAATCCATGCTTCAATATCATCATATGTACTTTGAGTATGATCTTCGTTCTACGTATCGTTCTACCTCATTTATCTTCGTTCGACATGGCGAATATGTAATATCTAAAGTTTTAGAGAATATTTATTCTAGTTCCAACCAAAAAGCAAATGAGTTTAATATCATATTAACTCATTAAATCCATGAATACATCAGAAGAAAATATATATGTATATATGTTTTCATAAAGATTGTAATTAAAAATTCTCTTGTACAAACTGTTAATGGTGAAAATATTTTAACGGGTAGGTAATACCCGAGGACTATTTAAATTTCACATTAATAAGTTACATTGTACGTTCTTCGAATCTGTTTCAACAAGTCATATACTATCCTACTTACATCCACCGATATACAAATCCGTTCACCACAGAATAACCATATTCATCCAATTACATATTTGGATTTTGATCTATCAGAATCCATCAAGTGGCATAACGAAGAAATAATGGACACAATAAAAATTGATTAGAAACAGATTAATTAACAATATGAAATTCTATTAAGAATCCATGCTAACAAAATCCTAGCTAACTGTTAATTCCGTATTACCATTTAATTATCGCAATTTATTTATCGCAGTTTATTTATCGCAATTTATATTCTCGCAATTTTATTTATCGTCATTTAATTTCTGTTATTTACTTTACGCACTTTATTATTCATCATTTAAATTTCTGTTATTTATTTTTACGCACTTTAAATATCGGGACATGTATACAAGGTTTTGACATATCATATCAACGCATTTATATATATTATTTAGAATAACCATAGACACTCTATATGCAGTAATGAACGAGTTCTTTATACAGGGTTGAGGTTGATTCTACAATAATATATATAATTTGAGTTGTGATCGAGTCTGAGACATGTATACGGGTCACGATACGTATTAATTAATTCGAATATTATATATTAAATTATATATGAATTATTGGACTGTCAACTGTGGACTATTGACTGTGGACTAATAACATTGGACAATTAAAATGAATTAAAATATTGAATATAACATATGAAACTAAACATTTCTTCAAGTTGCCACTTGATTTCATCTTAAACCTCATCTGTATCTTGACGATTACAATCTGTGTTCAAACCTTTCATGATTCTTAAAAACACCTCAATCAGTAGGATGAATCAACCGCACTTCATCTACGGAAGGAAAGATTTATGCATATAGTTATGCACCTGAGAAACTCTCGGCAACTGAGTAAAAGTTTAACACGTAGCCGCGTCAGATCCTTTGGCATTTATTAGCAAAAATAACTTTGCGATCCCTTTTCAAAGTAGCCAATTTTGTCACAGCTCCAGCAAGTCAACTTCGACTTTTCATTCGAAGTTGCCATACTATAATCCTGATATATACAATTACCCTTTTGATACCGGAGAATTCTTTTATATTCCACCATATTACCAGCAGACGTACCAGCAACCTCGTTGCTTTTTGGCTTAAATCTCTCTGATAAATCATTATATTTATTCATTGAAACCCTATCATATACTCATCCGCATCTTATAACGAGAACTGCCATAGCAATTACCGGGAATCAGCAATCAGTACTTCGAAAACTCACAACATATCTACATCAACAGTTATATATATGACATTTATCTCTTAGAATTATGATCACTCATTCTGAAATTCTGAAAAGCACTCAGTCACAAATCAATACTCGGAATGTTGAAAAAGCTGAATGAAGCAGCAGAAACTGTAGATAACCGTAAACGACCATAATCATCGAAAGTTTGATGATAAAGATTAGTATGTTGGAAAAGCTCAGAAAAGTTGGAACTGGAAAGCGGATTGAGCTAACCATAAAGGAAACCAAGGAGAAATACAAGTAACATACCCTAAATTCATAGAACCCAGATAATTCTGGATCTGTTGAAATCTTTAGAGAATATCTTGCTCCGAAGTCATGTTAAAATCTTGCGGAAAAATCTTTCTCTATCAACCATCGAACTTAGAAATTCCAAAATATCATCATCAATATCTTCGATATTTCTGAGGATATTTTTATAAATATTCTCGTCCGAAATTATATATCTCCTCGTGCTTCCTGTGTATCATTATATTGGAAACATTTAATAGAAAATTTAGTACCGAAAAGCGGATTATGCGAAACTATGAAAGAAGCTGTGGACAAATCACAAAGAATAAGTTTGACTTCAAAGAATCTAAATGATTCAATGTCTGCTGAAATCTTTAGTGAATACCTTGCATCTGACTCCAAACTCTTGCAGACAGATTTTCTTCACCATCCTTTGATATTAGAAATTCCAAGATATCATCGTATCTTTCATTATAAATATCCTCCATATTTCTGAAGATATTTTCATAACTATTCTTATCTAAAATCATTAATCTCATCATGATATTAGTGTTACATCATATAGAAACTGTTAGTTTCTATATTCTGTAAACTTTCGAGCTTAAAATATAAATGTTATTGGAGTAATGTTGGGAACTGATGCATGAGTTAGTATAATATAATGACACTTGATCAACGTGATTATATTACAGTAAGTCATGCTGAGTTTCTAAATGGAACATGATGATTCACAGATTATAACGTCATCATGTGCCATGTTACATAACTCTTTCATTCTGCTTAACTTCTGAACATATCAAGAAAATATATTCTTGGTAGTTCTATTCTCAGTGATTCAGGTAATTTGACAAAACAAATCGTACTACTATTTTTCCTTTCTACCTTGTATATTATGATAATTCGAAACTCCATACCTATGAATTCTGGACCGTTACTTGTGAAAAGTAAACAAAAGCATGAAGCTCTGAAATAGAAAGGGGGTATAAATCGCAGCAAATAAGAGAGCGCATTAATTGTGGATGACAATAATTATAGGAGACAGAAGCAGTGACATTGAAATATAACGGAAAATATAAAGCCCAATGATAACACTAAAATTACAAACCGTGGAGATCAGTGCGTATAGCAATAAAAAGACACGGAAGGATTATACATACAATAATCCCCAGAGCATAGTAGAAATAAATAGATTCTTCCGGTGGGAGTTGGAAAAGAAGAACGATCATTACGATAGTCAGAATAAGAACAAGAATTAGAACCAGATTAAGCATTATTATAATCTTTTGGATATATGAACTAAGAAAGAAAGTATAGGAATGGTGAAAACTAATGGAACGGAAAAGGTAGAATTTATAGTGGAGATACCAGACAGAGTAATCGAGGCAGATCACCGTATTTAATTATAGAGATCTTAATTCGCCGAAGAATCAAATCTTTTAGATTTCGAAGATTTTCTTTAAATTCCTTGAATTCCGGAATTCAATCGCGATTACGTCAAAAGTTATGGAAAAATCTCCATTCCTTCATCTCAATCTTTTGTGATAGCTTCATTCATACGCTTCGATTAATCGAATCATTTTATCCACATTACTCAATGATGATAAAACTCTATTTATCAACTCATATTCGTCATGAAAACATTTTTATTGTTAGTCGTGACCATCTCACTCAAATTTCGGGACCAAATTTCTTTAACGGGTAGGTACTGTGATGACCCGGGAATTTTCGACCAAATTTAAACCTAATCTTTTATGATTTCGACACAATAAGCAAAGTCTATTAAATTGAGTTTCATAATGATTGAACTATTTCCATGAATGCATTTGACTTTGATCATCTCCGACGATTCACGAACATTTATTTGTAAAAATAATAATAATAATAATAATAATAATAATATGTATATATAATATATAAATATAAATATATGAATATATAATATTATGATTTAACAAAGAATACTTTAATTAATTGGAATGTAATACTTAGGATATTTAAGTTACTGTTAAGAGAAATATATATATGGATATATATATATATATATATATATATATATATATATATATATATATATATATATGTTATTATGAATCTATATAGGTTTTCTATTAAATAAATTACATAAAATATATAATATTAACTATTCTGTAGATGGCATCACATATTATAATATTACATAATTTATAAATGGTATTATATTAAATTACAAGTTTGCATATAATTGATATATTAATATTATTTTCATTACTTCCTTTATCATTATTGTTATTAATATTATTAATAATATTTGTAATGATATTACTTCTAATATAAAATACATATATAATATATATATATATATATATATATATATATATATATATATATATATATATATATATATATATATATATATATATATATATATATATATATATATATATATATATAACCTGTTATGTTTAGTCGTATTATTATTATTATTATTATTGTAGAGATTATTATTACAATTATCATTAAAAATCATTATTTCTATTATAGTTATCATTATTATTAATTTTATTATTATTACCTATATAATTATTAATAGTATTAATATATATACTTAATTATTTATTAATACAAACTATAAATAATCAAGTATATGTAAATACTTATATATATAGAATCCAGTTACTGATTTATATATAAAAACAGATACAGATATATTAGGAAATCTGTATTGTTAATTATTATTTATCATTATTATTATATTCTTATTACTAATATTATTATTATTATTATTATTATTATTATTATTATTATTATTATTATTATTATTATTATTATTATTATATTTATTTATTATATATATAAATTGAGAAAGGGATTTCCATTCACTCTTACGTTCCTATCAAACTGTGCATAAAATTGTTTCTTGTCCCTGGATCGATTATAACACAGAATCATTATCAGATTTCAACATAAAAATCTGTTACAGAACGATACAAAATTATATATATTTATATTTTTTTTTTAACTTTTACTTCTGTTTTTTTTTTGATTCTGTGTGTCGAATAAAAGATATATAGACCGATGCTTTTGTCATTTAATTATCACTACAATCATTCACAGAGTACATCAATTCATCAAACCGCTCATACAACCCTTCTTCCACTGAAATTCGAAAAATTAAAACAGAAAAAAATAGGTCGACCTCTGTTCTTGACCAAAATTCACAAACGTTTGATTTCGAACGAATTTTGAAAATCTATTAATGAGGTATTGTTAGGAACATATTACTTAAACTATCTGCAAAGTCTAAGCTTCCAAATCCTTTTATCGAGTTTGAATTTTGAAGTCAATGTCTCAATCTGAAAAGGTCAAAGTTATGGTTCTTCATGAAATTCAAACGCATTTTTCTGTTTCTGTTTCAATTGAAAATGGAGAAAGATTCTAAGAAGTATTTAAAACTTATTCCATTTTGAAACTGTGATCTAAAACACATTAAAAATCGATTTTGGTGTTTGAGTGTTCATCATATTTTTTTTCATTCAGCTGCTACTGCTTTAATTTTTTTTTATTTCTTTTTGTTTGATTTGAGCACAATTATAATAAGTGATTACATTTAATTTCATATTCTAAACTGATGTCGTATTCATTATCATGATTAACGGGTCTCTGGTCAATCAAGTAAATGGAGAAGAAGATGAAAAGGGAATTATAAATAATACGGGTTAAATGTAAAACGTTTCCGTATTATTTCGGATAATGGGCAGTGGCCCAGCTGGTTAGACTTGATGGTGTTATACGAGAGGTCTCGGGATCGAGCCTTGCTTGTGGCAACTATTTTTTTTAAGGCGTTTTTGAGGTAGCCATTAATTTCAAAAATCTTATTTATTATTATTATTATTATTATTATTAATGTTATTATAAATTAGTGTTGTTATTGTTATAAGTATTATTATTATTATTATTATTATTATTATTATTATTATTATTATTATTATTATTATTATTATTATTATTATTATTATTATTATGATTAAGATTAAGATTAAGATTATTGTTATTATTAACATATTATCATTAATATTATTATTTTTATCTATATCACTAAAGGTATTAATATGGAAATTTTAGAACTTTTATTATTATTAATATGGGTATTACTAATATCACTATGATTATTACTATTAATATTGTTATATTTATTATTAGGAAAATGATACCAATCATTATTATTTTCATTAATATTAGTATTAGGATCACTTTATAATTATTAGTACTATTATCATTAACATAAGTATCAGTATCAACAATAACATTATTATTATTATTATTATTATTATTATTATTATTATTATTATTATTATTATTATTATTATTATTATTATTATTATTATTATTATCATTATTAATGAAGTTATTATTTTTAGTAGCTCACTAATGTTAAAAACTATCATTTTTGTTTTTATAAATAATTTTGCTAATAAAATATATTTAGTACATATACTATCACTATATCAATACTTCATATAACTATATACAATAACATTATTTAAATAAATAATTACAGGTAACAAACTATTGATTTTCAAACCTAATAATAATAATATAAATATAAATATAAATATATATATATATATATATATATATATATATATATATATATATATATATATATATATTATAAATAAATGAATAGATATTAATCATTTTAGAATATATATTTACAAAATAAATATATATAATATATAATTTAAGATATAATATATGTATATGTTTTTAAATGGAATTTAAAATAAATTATATATAACAACAAAAATTATATATAAATAATATATATTAATAAATAAAATTATGTAATTTTTATTATATGTTTTAATATATATACAAATGATATAGGTTCGTGAATCCGAGGCCAACCCTGCATTGTTCAGTTGTTCAATATAGTCATATGTATTTTTACTACAAAATACATTTGGTGAGTTTCATTAATCCCTTTTTAAATGCTTTTGCAATATATATTTTTGGGACTGAGAATACATGCGCTACTTTTATAACTGTTTTACGAAATAGACACAAGTACGTGAAACTACATTCTATGGTTGAATTATCGAAATCGAATATGCCCTTATTATTAAGTCTGGTAATCTAAGAATTAGGGAAAAGACACCCTAATTGACGCGAACTCTAAAGATAGATCTATCGGGCCCAACAAGCCCCATCCAAAGTACCGGATGCTTTAGTACTTCGAAATTTATATCATGTCCGAAGGAGGATCCCGGAATAATGGGGATATTCTTATATACAAATTGTGAATGTCGGTTACCAGGTGTTCAATCCATATGAATGATATTTTTGTCTCTATGCATGGGACGTATGTTTATGAGAAATAGAAATATGAAATCTTGTGGTCTATTAAAATTATTAAATGATTATTTATGTTAAACTAATGAACTCACCAACCTTTTGGTTGACACTTGAAAGCATGTTTATTCTCAGGTACGAAAGAAATCTTCCGCTGTGCATTTGATTATTTTAAAGATATTACTTGGAGTCATTCATGACATATTTCAAAAGACGTTGCATTCGAGTCGTTGAGTTTATCAAGATCATTATTTAGTTAATTATAGTTGGATATATTATGAAATGGTATGCATGTCTGTCAACTTCAGATGTAATGAAAGATTGTCTTTTCAAAACGAATGCAATGTTTGTAAAATGTACCATATAGAGGTCAAATACCTCGCGATGTAATCAACTGTTGTGAATCGTTTATAATCGATATGGACTTCGTCCGGATGAATTAGGACGGGTCCTTTCACCATGCACATAGCTTGTCTAACATATAAGCAAACAGCGGAAGACTTCTAGGAACCTGAGAATAAACATGCTTAAAAGTGTCAAGACAAAGGTTGGTGAGTTCATAGTTTTAATGTTTCGCATAATTCGTATATAAAGGTGGATCACAAGATTTCAGTTATTTCATCTAGAAACGTTTATCAAAATATTCTACGAAATTGAGCACCCTGGTAACTAAACTTAACATATATATAATTTATACCCTTTGTATAATCATCTTAATAATACACGCAAACCAACGTGTACGCTTCTCAAATAGCATACGTCCGTTAAAAGGCTAGTGCTCTAGCTCGGACGGGGATATCAAGCCATATGGATCCATATACTACTACTCGCGCCCACTAGTTCTTATAACTGGCAGTTACTAGTTACCAATGCTAAGGGATTTTCGGTTCAAACTCAGTGTAGAATTTAGTATGTACTTGTATCCATTGCGTTTAAAATAAAGTGCATGTATTCTCAGCCCAAAAATATAGATTGCAAAAGCAATTAAAAAGGGAGCAAATAAAACTCACCTTAGCAGCACATAAGGTCATTCACCGAAATGTGACCGAAACTCGGAATTCAAACTAACCGTAGATCTCAACCTAGAGAACATATGTTGGTCAATACATGTCTAATAAACTAGGTCTGGTCATAGTGTATCACAATCCTAATGCTCGAGACCGACATGCAAAAGTTAACAAAAGTCATTTTAAAAGTCAACCTGACCCAATATGATCTTTAAATCTATACATGTTTATTAACATAGTATAAGTCTTAATAATTGAACGAATTTATAATTTATCAAACTCAAAATATTATTTATTTCAGGAGCTATATTATATTTGAATTATCAGGGCAATCAAAAATATTTTATTATTTCACATAGTTTTCCAATACTTGTAAAATCAGATTATAGTGTTTATAAAGCTTTAAAACATGATAAGACAGTCAACTTTAACAATTGCTCAACAAGAAAAGACGTGCCTTATATAGAAATTCATTTACTCGATTAGTAATATTTAAAAATTCAATTTATCAATCTCATAGACAAGTTGTTTAAATATTAATTTATAGTTTCAAACAAAATTTCATTTAACGTTAACCATAATTCAGTTGACCATATATTTTAATTCGTTCATCGAAATCACGCGATTTCTAAATGAAAAGTTAATAATTTTTCGCTAGCTTTCCAACGACATGCATATCTTATACCTTATCTCAACCGCATATGTAACTAATTCAGGATTCAACATAACCTATCTAATGGCAATATCAAAAGTACAAGCATGCATAATCCTATATACTCGAGCACTAGTCAGGGATACACTATTAATATATAAAAATTAAATTACGAGTACTCACGTATCAATATTGAGATTCAATATTGCAGGAAAGATACGTAGACGTAACGGAGATGACAAACACTAAATTGACCTCACGAGCATACCCATGAACCATACCCATCACCTCCATAGCTATAACCCATAATTTTCTTAGTTCTGCCCCGCTCATAAAAATCCGTTTTGAAATTAAAGCACTCTGACTTCGTCGTAGTATTTTATGTATACTCATATTAGTAATTATACTAATATTACTAATAACTTTTCTTGATAATATTATTAGTAAACTTTAATATTAATAATAATAATAATAATAATAATAATAATAATAATAATAATAATAATAATAATAATAATAATAATAATGATAACGGAGTGTTTGATGAAAAAAATGTTTCTCACAAAACTGCGAACGTCCGAATTTATAGCATATGACACCACCTACTACACCATGCGATCACATGGGCTTGAGAGTGTGTGGCCATGCGATCGCATGGCCTCTACATACAGCTCATAATTGCTTAAAGTCTCTTGCCGACACATTGTATGATTATTTATATATATTATTTAATATATAATATATTTAATCTTTAGAATTAATTAAATATTATATTATATTCTCGAGCATAGTTAAATTATAATTTTTATTCAAATGACTCGTACGTTGTCACTCGACTCATGTACCACTTTCGGTTTTTCGAACGCACTTTCGTACGTTTAGAAAACTAGCCTTTTACATTACGCGACGTGTACCTTTAATAATAATTTGATTTATTCATCAATAAATTACCTTGTAAAAATGTATCTTATAAAATTTGAGCGTTGTGGTCATTTCCTTCTATAAATCAGTGGCTCGTTGTTTATCAGAATATATTATTTTAAATCAGGATGTTTTATGACTAAGTTAAAATATATATATATATATATATATATATATATATATATACATATATATATATATATATTTATATATATTTATTTATTTAGAATTGTAAATTTGTACGTAATATATATGTTTGAAATATTTATCTGATGATATAAAAATAAAGTTTAAATTTGTTCGGAAATTTACGGGTCATCACAGTACCTACCCGTTAAAGAAATTTCGTCCCAAAATTTGATCGTGGTCGTCATGGCTAATCACAAAAATGTTTTTATGATGAATATGAGTTGGTATATAGAGTTTTATCACTATTGCGTAATATAGATAAAACGATTCAATTAATTGAAGAGTACGAGTGAAGCTATCCTTAAAAGGAATGAAATGAGAACTAAAGTTTTGTCTTAACTTTTGACGTTGTCTTGGTTGAATTCCGGGATTCAAGGGATTTAAATATAATCTTCTAAATCTAAAAGATTTGATTCTTCGGCGAATAAGGAAATTAGGATCTCTCTAATTAATTGCGGAGATCTTCCTTGATTTCTCTATCAAGTATTTCACTATAAATTAACTTCTTCTAGTTTGTCACTTTTACCATTCCTATACTTAATTCTCAAATTCAAAAGATTGTGAAAATGCTTAATCCAATTCTGATCCTTGTCCTTATCCTTACTACCGCAACAATCATTCTCCTTTTCCAACTTCCACCAGAGGAATCTTCTTACTTCTACTTTGCTCTTGGGGTTATAGTGCTTTTAATTCTTCCGTGTCTTTATGTTGCGATAAACATTGATATTCACGGTTTGTAATTTATGCGTTGTTATCGAGTTTTATATCTCCCCTTATATTTCAATGTCCCTACTTCTATCTTCTATAATCATAGTCATCCACAGTTAATACTCTTTCCTATCTGCTGTGATTTATACTCCAATTTCTATTTCGAAGCTTTGTCCCTTCGTTTCTTCTTCTTGAGATTAGGCATCTCTTGTAATGGTCCAGAATTCGCATATATAAATTTCGGAATGAACATTGTTAATATTCTAGGAAGGAAATGGTAATGGCACGATTTTGATTTGTTAAATTACCAGAATACCCTGGAAAAGACCGAATCATCAAGAAATATTTTCATGATATTTTAGAGGTTAAATAGAATACAAAAGTCGTGTAACATGGCACATGATAATATTATGATCTGTGAATCATCATGTTTTATTTGAAAACTCAGCATGACTTACTGTAATATAATCACGTTGATCAAGTGTCATTATATTATACTAACTCATGCTTCAGCTCCCAACACCACTTCCAAAATATTCATATTTAAACTTGAAAGTTTTAGAATTTAGAAACTAAAATAGTTTCTTTTATGATGTAACACAGATATCGCAAAGAGAAAATTGATTTCCGATAAGAATGATTATGGAATTATCTCCAGAAATATAGAGGATATTTATAATGAAAGATACGATGATATCTTAGAATTTCTAATATCAGAGGGTGACGAAGAATATTGTCCGCAAGGGTTTAGATTCGAAAGCAAGGTATTTGTTAATGGCTTCAGCAGATACTGAATCATTTGTATTCTTTGAAGGCAGGTTTAGTCTTTGTGATTTGTCCACAGCCTCCTTCATGATTTGCTCAATCTGTTTTTCAGTACCAAACTTTCTCTTTTTTCTGTGCTATTCCAACACACTACTCTTTATCATCAAACTTTCGACTGTTAAAGCCGTTTACAGTTTTTGCTGCTTCATCAGCATTTTTCCAACATTCAGAGAACTAGTTTCGCAGTTTGGGTGTTTTTCAGAAACTTCACATTCGAAGTAAATAAGTCTAGGAGATAAACATTATATGTATATATATATAACCGTTGGCATAGAATTGCTGCGAAATTCGAAATATTGATTGCTAATTCCTGGTAGTTGGTATGGCAATTACCGTTACAAGATGTGGATGAGTACATGATAGGGTTTCAATGAACAATTATAATGGTTTTTCGGAGAGACTTTAAGTCACAGATTAATGAATTTGCTGGTACATTTACTATTAATATGGTGGAACATGAAAGGTTCCCCAGTAATAAAAACGTATATGCCAAAGTTACAAGTCTAAAAGGTCGTCGTTGACTGGTAGAACGGTTGATAATACTGGATATTTTGAAAAGGAATTGCAAGGTTATTTTCTGTAAAAACAATGCTAAAGGACCTTGCACATATTTAAAGTCAAAGTATAGCTTTGAAAGATGTAGAGATCTAAGAATGATGTCGCTTGTTAAATCTTGACTTGGATTCTGTTCTGTCAGAATATATAATTGAATTTTTATGAAAACGATTGTATATCGCGGTGAGCATAGTTAATAATTTTTGAATCAAAATTGAAGAATGTACAGTGTAACATATTAATTGTGAACTTATATATTTTTCGGGTATTACCTACCCGTTAAAAATTTCACAAGTAATATTTTGTACAGAAGAATTTTACTACAGTCTTTATGAAAATATATGTATGAATATTTTCTTCAGATGTAATACAGATTTAGTGAGTTAATATCATATTAAGCTCATTTAATTTTCGGCTGGATTAGAAATGAATAATCTCTAAAACATTACAGATTTCATAATCTTCGTGGAGTATTTTACTAATGTAATCAATACTTCGTTATTCAGTTTTATTGATATTTCCTCAGTGAATCATGTTGGTGCTTATGGAACTCTTGCTAACTTCGCAAGGTACGAATAATATTTTCTGGAAAGTTTCAAGTACATCGAAAATGAAAGTGTTAAAATCAATCATGTATTTGAATAATACACTTGATTTATTATGAAATGGAATCTATTAAGTCGAAGCAGAGATTATAGTTAACGATTGTTAATTCATTAACGAAGGATGTATAGCATATTAGTAACATGAACTAACCGAGTAGTACCTACCAGTTATGATTCACATGTAATAGCTTAGTACGAAAAGATTTATTTTGATTTCAAATTTCACATATATATATATATATATATATATATATATATATATATATATATATATATATATATATATATATATATATATATATATATATATATATATATATATATATATATATATATATATAATATACATATAATTTCTTCAGAGGAAATGAGTTAATACTTCATAACTCGTTGATACAATATATGCGTTGTTGATTTGTGATGATGTTGGTGATTATGGAACTGGTGGAAATCGTGATGTTATGGGTGCTGCTAGTGCTGACGATGCTGATAGTACTGACGTGCTGGTCATGCTGACGGTACTGTTGATGCTGCTTGTATAACAGGTCTAGCCTGTAAATCGCGCACTATTCCTGTCAGGGTTTCACTTTATTATTTCTATCCGCCCACTACTAATTTAATATATAATCTCTAAAACTTTTAGAAACTACATATTCTCTGCAGAATATTTCTACGATGAAGTTATGAATCAATACTTCATCGTTTGTTGTTGTTGATATGCCTTGGTATCTATAGGGCGTATGACGTTGATGCTCGTGGGACAGATTGTGAAGTTGAGGTTTGCGGTGCGATTGTTTTTGGTGGTGGTAATGGTACTGTTAGTGTTATTGTACGTGGTACTGTTGATGCCGGTGATGCTGCTGGTGCTTGTAACCTTTGCACCATATTCTCCAAAGCCACTACCCGAGCGCGAAGCTCGTTGACTTCTTTTATTACACCGGGATGATTGTTGGTTCGGACGAGCGGATGAATAAGATTCAGAATTTGAGATAGTATATTATCGTGACGAGATACTCTGGAAATGAGAGAGAAAATGGTGTCTCGAACAGGTTTGCCGGTAAGTGCTTCAGGTTCTTCGCCAAGAGGGGAATGTAGTGGATGGAAGGGATCACCTTCTTCTTGTCTCCAATGATTAAGTAGGCTACAAACTCATCCCCAATTCATCCAGAATAGGTGATGGCTGATTGGTTGATCCATTCCGGTTACACTGTCTTCGGAATTCAAGTGAATATCCATATCGGAATAGCTGTCAGAGTTTAAGGAATTTGAACTAGATACGGGATCCATCTTGTATAATTAGGGAGATGATTTTTTTTATGAATTATAGAATTTAGTTTGGTATTCTTCAATACATAATTTACATATGTATATATAATACCAAATTCCATAAATCACGGAGAAATTTTCCAAAGATGTCAGGAAAAGTTTACAGTAATAGATACGCTAAGATATGAATTTTTGTCTATACACTATTTATGCAATAAATGCAGGAAAACATGTCTAGACTTAAGAATGATAATCATGTAATTTCCGACAAGAAATGATAAGCAAAACTTTTAACATGCAGATACGGTCGAAGTCCAGACTTACTAATGCATCTTAACAACTATCAGGTAGACACACTCATGCAAGACCTGGTTCGCTAGGACCAACGCTCTGATACCAACTGTGACGATCGCTCCAAATCCATATGGACGAACACGTCATTCATCGATTCCATTGCGAGGTATTTGACCTCTATATGATACATTTTGTAAACATTGCATTCTTTTGAAAAGGCACACCATAAATGAATATTTAAATCAAAGGTTTTTGACATCTGATGATTTCTACATATAGACAATCACCGTAAATAATAGTTTACAATAATACTTCTGTTGACAATGCAGTCAAAATAAGATACATGGTGATGATTTGGTGAATGCAACGTTTTCTTGAAAAATATGTCATGTAAGACTCCATGCACATAGCTTTTCTAACATATAAGCAAACAGCGGAAGACTTCTAGGAACCTGAGAATAAACATGCTTAAAAGTGTCAACACAAAGGTTGGTGAGTTCATAGTTTTAATGTTTCGCATAATTCGTATATAAAGGTGGATCACAAGATTTCAGTTGTTTCATCCAGAAACGTTTATCAAAATATTCTACGAAATTGAGCACCCTGGTAACTAAACTTAACGTATATATAATTTATACCCTTTGTATAATCATCTTAATAATACACGCAAACCAACGTGTACGCTTCTCAAATAGCATACGTCCGTTAAAAGGCTAGTGCTCTAGCTCGGACGGGGATATCAAGCCCTATGGATCCATATACTACTACTCGCGCCTACCAGTTCTTATAACTGGCAGTTACTAGTTACCAAAGCTAAGGAATTTTTGGTTCAAACTCAGTGTAGAATTTAGTATGTACTTGTATCCATTGCGTTTAAAATAAAGTGCATGTATTCTCAGCCCAAAAATATAGATTGCAAAAGCAATTAAAAAGGGAGCAAATGAAACTCACCTTAGCAGCACATAAGGTCATTCACTGAAATGTGACCGAAACTCGGAATGCAAACTAACCGTAGATCTCAACCTAGAGAACATATGTTGGTCAATACATGTCTAATAAACTAGGTCTGGTCATAGTGTATCACAATCCTAATGCTCGAGACCGACATACAAAAGTTAACAAAAGTCATTTTAAAAGTCAACCTGACCCAATATGATCTTTAAATCTATACATGTTTATTAACATAGTATAAGTCTTAATAATTGAACGAATTTATAGTTTATCAAACTCAAAATATTATTTATTTCAAGAGCTATATTATATTTGAATTATCATGGCAATCAAAAATATTTTATTATTTCACATAGTTTTCCAATACTTGTAAAATCAGATTATAGTGTTTATAAAGCTTTAAAACATGATAAGACAGTCAACTTTGACAATTGCTCAACAAGAAAAGACGTGCCTTATATAGAAATTCATTTACTCGATTAGTAATATTTAAAAATTCAATTTGTCAATCTCATAGACAAGTTGTTTAAATATTAATTTATAGTTTCAAACACAATTTCATTTAACGTTAACCATAATTCAGTTGACCATATATTTTAATTCGTTCATCGAAATCACGCGATTTCTAAATGAAAAGTTAATAATTTTTCGCTAGCTTTCCAACGACATGCATATCTTATACCTTATCTCAACCGCATATGTAACTAATTCAGGATTCAACATAACCTATCTAATGGCAATATCAAAAGTACAAGCATGCATAATCCTATATACTCGAGCACTAGTCAGGGATACACTATTAATATATAAAAATTAAATTACGAGTACTCACGTATCAATATTGAGATTCAATATTGCAGGAAAGGTACGTAGACGCAACGGAGATGACAAACACTAAATTGACCTCACGAGCATACCCATGAACCATACACATCACCTCCATAGCTATAACCCATAATTTCCTTAGTTCTGCCCCGCTCATAAAAATCCGTTTTGAAATTAAAGCACTCATGACTTCGTCGTAGTATTTTATGTATACTCATATTAGTAATTATACTAATATTACTAATAACTTTTCTTGATAATATTATTAGTAAACTTTAATAATAATAATAATAATAATAATAATAATAATAATAATAATAATAATAATAATAATATATAAATATAATAATGATAACGGAGTGTTTGATGAAAAAAATGTTTCTCACAAAACTGCGAACGTCCGAATTTATAGCATATGACACCACCTACTACACCATGCGATCGCATTGGCTTGAGAGTGTGTGGCCATACGATCGCATGGCCTCTACATACAGCTCATAATCGCTTAAAGTCTCTTGCCGACACATTACATTGTATGATTATTTATATATATTATTTAATATATAATATATTTAATCTTTAGAATTAATTAAATATTATATTATATTCTCGTGCATAGTTAAATTGTAATTTTTGTTCAAATGACTCGTACGTTGTCACTCGACTCATGTACCACTTTCAATTTTTCGAACGCACTTTCGTACGTTTAGAAAACTAGCCTTTTACGTTACGCGACGTGTACCTTTAATAATAATTTGATTTATTCATCAATAAATTACCTTGTAAAAATGTATCTTATAAAATTTGAGCGTTGTGGTCATTTGCTTCTATAAGTCAGTGGCTCGTTGTTTATCAAAATATATTATTTTAAATCAGGACGTTTTATGACTAAGTTAAAATATATATATATTTTTATTTAGAATTGTAAATTTGTACGTAATATATATGTTTGAAATATTTATCTAATGATATAAAAATAAAGTTTAAATTTGTTCGGAAATTTACAGGTCATCACAACGACTTAGCTTGGTATAAATAGTTTTAAGGCCTATAATTTCTCTCACATTTTAACTGACTAATATGCGCCGCCAAATGGAGTAACATTTAGCGGCGCATAATTTTCGATTTCAGATTGTGCTGAAATTCATAAGATCATCCTAAAAGAGAACAAGGAGTAAGACTCTCTGAAGGTGTCTTGCCATTAGAGTTCGTCTAGATGACGAAAATGATATTTAATTTATTTTAATGTTCTTTTTAAACATTTTGAATTTCTATCATATAATAATTATTTTTATTTTTATTAAAGCATGACTTAACATATTATAAATTGTTTTAAGAATTATTATTTATCTCACATTGTAATTCCATGAGCCGTTAATCCATCTATCAGCTACTTTACACTCGGGATTAACGTCGAGGTGGAGCAAAAGCGTAAAATCGTTAGTCTTGAAATTAATCAATGTACGTTAATAAGTTAAAAGATTTTCGTACTTGATATAAAATGGTTTTTATACTCTTTCTATATGTTAAGTTATATGTTATATGTAGTCGTGGTAGCTTGACTTTAATGAGTCAAAGTAAAAATGACAAATTTACGTTGGTTTGTTTGTTGTGTTATGGAACTGATTTAGAAGATTTATATGAATTGAAGGTGTGTTGTATTAATAGTGATCCAGTTGGAATGTGTGAATTGATAAATAAAATTATAGTATCACTTTTTAAAATAGTTTGATTTGGATATGATTTATAAATGTAGGTCATACAATATGAGTGGAAGAGAGTTTTGAATTATAAGGAGGCGAGAATATGGATGGAGAATTCGTATTTTGAAAAGTGGAGATATAATGTGATTAATGAAGAAGCTGTTTTTGTTTTTATGAGTAACTCGTAGTTTTACGGGTCTTTAAGCTGTTACATAGGTCTCTTTAAACTATTATATTGATAATTAGTTAAAGCTAGTTATCGAACCCTTGCTTCGCGCCGGGGGTTCGGTTTTCAATGTATTTTATTGCGTTTAGTCAAATTATTTTGTAGCTAACGATGATGTCGTTGAAGCGCAACTCAAGTCGAACTAAAAGGTATAACCCGTGAGAGATTTAAATGTTATTTTAAATTAACAATATATGTGCATCTCCGCGTTTTGCTATGAAATTGTCGACTTTTAAAAATTTAACGCAAAATTAACGTGTATGAAGAGTACCCCAAATATTTAGCGTTTTTTAAAAAGCGCCCGTTTTGCGTATAGATAGTGACATTGTGTTCCTAAAATTATTTCGAGTTTAACGATGGTGTCGGAAAAATTTAACTCGTTGCGAGCGAGAAGATATGACCCGTTGAATATTTGGGTGGAGTTTATTTAAGATTTTTTATGAAAATGGTTATTTGACACTTTACCCTCCTGTTTGAGGGGTCGATTTGAAATTTTCAAAAAAGTGTGGGGGCTTTGTTGGTAAAATGAAATTTAGTTAAAATTAAAAAAGGTGAAAAGTCGAAAATGCCCCTGATTACTATTCATAACTTTTTTCTGTTAGTTAATATGTAAATGTAATGTAAATTAGTCGTATTTTATATGCACAGTATAAAAGTTTCTAGTGTGTGAATATAATCATATAAACACACCATTTAAACTGTATGATAAAATATACTGTATAAAATTAAGACGTGCTATTAATACCCTTCAAATCAACACAATCGTCGTAAGGTGTAAAACGAATGATACAAAAAATAGGAATATCAGTTGTTCGACAATCTTAAATAAACCCAAAAGCCAAAACCTTTATTAGAATATTAATATTAATAATATAATCATTATAAAACATTATATTACTGTTCATCTGTATTGTTTATTAATTAATTTTCATTAAATTACCATAGATAAAAATGCATAAGATTTATTAATAAACTGAAAGACAATAAAACTAAAAAACAATAAATTTAAAAAGCGATACAAAAGGCAAATAATTGTCTTAGTCTTCGAAATTGTCTCGTAACTCGTGTTTCATTTTATCCTTTGCTTTCATCATCATTCGTTCATCGGATCCAGAGTCACTTAATGCCGGTTTGGAGCGAATTTTTAAGGCTCTAAATATTTTATGCATACTAGCGAGTTGGGCATCTTCCTCACATTCCTCATATAACCTATCCATAATTCTTTGTTGAGCTTTTGCGGAATCAACAAGTTATTGTCTAGATTTCTCAATTGAAAAAGTGATGATGCCCCATCGATGAACCAAAACTATTTTACTCTTAGAACTACCTAGCGGACGGCGGAGGGGTATTATCGGTATAGAATTCTGATGTAGGAACGGGTTAGGGATAGGGATTCAGTTTGGTCCATGATTGCAATATTGGGCCTATACGACTATTTTTAACATTTGAATCAAAACACTACTTAATTTGAGTTTAATGTTAATATTAAGGATTAAGAGGCCACGTTATACCACACACGTATCTCAATTGAAGTTATATGTGTATGCGTTAGGGAACATCCTCATGTTCTTTAAATCTTTTATTCCTATTTACTTGATCTATTTATTTTATTATTATTATACTAGTTTCATGGACGATTCTACGACTAAAACCAATGTACTTGCATTATGTCTTGTAAGACATTCTTCAATCTAGACATTCTTCAATCTATCGAAATGAAATAAGAATCGAATGTTTGTCAATGTTTTAATTGTTTCTCATAAGGCACCTTCTTTCCTATGTTAAACACTTGTTATAGGAGTATATCAAACATACTAACAGCTAAAAACAAACTTGGATAATAAACTAAGAATAATTGTACGTATTAAAAACATTCTGTACTTACTCGTTTCAGAACTTAACTTGGATAACTCTTAACTTTGATTGTTTGCTCAAGAATAAAGGCACTCGTATTAATACCATCGGCCTTCCAGCTGAGTGGTATCGAGCCTTAGTAGGGCGGGTCCGTGATTAGTTTCCAAGCAACCCGGGTTCGATTCTGAGGAGGGGGGAGGTTTTCTTCAGGATTCTCGCGATTAGTTGTCAAGCAACCCGGGACCCCCGATTAGTTGCCAAGCAACCCGTCAATCCTTGGAGTTTCCTACCTAGCGTGCGTGGATGCAAATAACAGCATTCGATTTTTCTCAAGTCGTTCAAAAAAAAATAATAATACATTAAACCTAGTTCGAGATACTTGAATGTAAGAGTTCGTTAGTTGCGATTTAGTTAGTTGCGATTTTAGTGTCATTCAACATTCATTTTAGTTAGTTGTAATTTACTTAAATGCAAGAGTTAGCTAGTTTTACTTAACAATGGGTTCGGAGAGTGTGGAGTACACACGCCCGTAAGAGTTAGCTACTAACTGACGCGTAATTGCGGGGGTCAAGGGGGTTGCGCCCCCTTGCGAGGTCCAAATGGCAGGGCCCCTGACAGGGTCCAAACAGCGCCACGAAACCTCAACCGAAATTTCACTATTCGTTACTTCGAAAAGGTGCACTCCAATAGTTTCAGCGGATAGTTATACCTATTCGGTATAACCGATTTTCCCGCCAAAAATGAAGGGATACACCCTTTCATTTCCTAACTGTTTTCTATAATAGTTTTATGGACGTTTTTGTTCATTTTCTGCATTCATTCTAACCAACAGAAAACACACAATCTCTCAGATAATTTGATTAGTGATTTCATTGCCAAAAATACTAATTGCGTTTTTGTCTTATCCATGCAACGATTTCGTGCAACCAAGGCAATCGTTGGGTCGAAATACTTTATAGAGAAAGTGAACACACGATTCAAGAATCAATCCGGACAGTCAATTCATACCCATTTTCTAACACTTTCCTTGTTAAACACTTGTTATAGGAGTATATCAAACATACTAACAACTAAAAATAAACTTGAATAATAAACTAAGAATAATTGTACGTATTAAAAGCATTCTGTACTTACTCGTTTCAAAACTTAACTTGGAAACTCTTAACATGATTGTTTGCTCAAGAATAAAGGTACTCGTATAATATGAAATGTCCCGTTCATATTGATTATAAACGTTCCATGTTAATTGATTTCGTTGCGAGGTTTTGACCTCTATATGAGACGTTTTTCAAAGACTGCATTCATTTTTAAAACAACCATAACCTTTATTTTATCAATAAAGGTTTTAAAAGCATTACGTAGATTATCAAATAATGATAATCTAAAAATATACTATTTACACATGACCATTACATAATGGTTTACAATAGAAATATATTACATCGACATATGTTTCTTGAATGCAGTTTTTACACAATATCATACAAACATGGACTCCAAATCTTGTCCTTATTTTAGTATGCAACAGCGGAAGCTCTTAGTATTCACCTGAGAATAAACATGCTTTAAACGTCAACAAAAATGTTGGTGAGTTATAGGTTTAACCTATATATATCAAATCGTAACAATAGACCACAAGATTTCATATTTCAATACACATCCCATACATAGAGATAAAAATCATTCATATGGTGAACACCTGGTAACCGACATTAACAAGATGCATATATAAGAATATCCCCATCATTCCGGGACACCCTTCAGATATGATATAAATTTCGAAGTACTAAAGCATCCGGTACTTTGGATGGGGTTTGTTAGGCCCAATAGATCTATCTTTAGGATTCGCGTCAATTAGGGTGTCTGTTCCCTAATTCTTAGATTACCAGACTTAATAAAAAGGGCATATTCGATTTCGATAATTCAACCATAGAATGTAGTTTCACGTACTTGTGTCTATTTTGTAAATCATTTATAAAACCTGCATGTATTCTCATCCCAAAAATATTAGATTTTAAAAGTGGGACTATAACTCACTTTCACAGATATTTCCTTCCTCGAAAATAAGACTTGGCCACGGATCGATTCACAAACCTATACAAATATGTACATATATATCAAAGTATGATCAAAATATAATTACAACCATTTTTATTATGTTTTAAAGATTTGAGTGTATTAAGTCAGCTGTCCTCGTTAATAACCTACAACTAGTTGTCCATAGTTAGATGTACAGAAATAAATCGATATATATTATCTTGAATCAATCCACGACCCAGTGTATACACGTCTCAGGCTCGATCACAACTCAAAGTATATATATTTTTGGAATCAACCTCAACCCTGTATAGCTAACTCCAACATTACTGCATATAGAGTGTCTATGGTTGTTCCAAATAATATATATACATAGGTCGATATGATATGTCAAAACATTTTCATACGTGTCTATGGTATCCCAAGATTACATAATATATTAGAATACATGTATAATACAATATAAGTTAGCTAGGATATGATTTGTATAGATTTGTCAAACATTTCCCGTAGCTAAAAAGATAAAAAATATCCAATCTTGTTTTACCCATAACTTCTTCATTTTAAATCCGTTTTGAGTGAATCAAATTGCTATAGTTTCATATTGAACTCTAATTTAAGAATCCAAACAGAAAAAGTATAGGTTTATAGTCGGAAATTTAAGTTACATGTCAATTACTAAAGAGGTAGTCATTTCCGTCGAAAGAACGACATCTTGATGACCATTTTGAAAAACATACTTTCACTTTGAGTTTAACAAAGATTTTTGGATATAGTTTCATGTTCATATGAAAAATCATTTTCCCAGAAGAACAACTTTTAAATCAAAGTTTATCATAGTTTTTAATTATCCAAACCAAAACAGCCCCCGGTTTCACTACGACGACATATATCCGATTTTATGGTGTTCATCGTGTTTCCAGGTTTTAAATCATTAAGTTAGCATATTATATAGATATAGAACATGTGTTTAGTTGATTTTAAAAGTCAAGTTAGAAGGATTAACTTTTGTTTGCGAACAAGTTTAGAATTAACTAAACTATGTTCTAGTGATTACAAGTTTAAACCTTCGAATAAGATAACTTTATATGTATGAATCGAATGATGTTAAGAACATCATTACTACCTCAAGTTTTATGGATAAAACTACTGGAAATGAGAAAAATGGATCTAGCTTCAAAGGATCCTTGGATGGCTTGAAAGTTCTTGAAGCAGAATCATGACACGAAAACAGTTCAAGTAAGATTTTCACTCGAAATAAGATTGTTATAGTTGTAGAAATTGAATCAAAGTTTGAATATGAATATTACCTTGAATTAGAAAGATAACCTACTTTAAATAACAAAGGTTCCTTGATCTTAGATGATTACTTGGAATGGATTAGAGAGCTTGGAAGTAGACTTGCAAACTTGGAAGTATTCTTGATTTTTATGAAACTATACTTATGGAATTTATGAAGAACACTTAGAATTTGAAGATGGAACTTGAGAGAAATAAATTATATGAAGAAAATTGAAGAATGAAAGTGTTTGTAGGTGTTTTTGGTAGTTGGTATATGGATTAGATATAAAGAATATGTAATTTTGTTTTCATGTAAATAAGTCATGAATGATTACTAATATTTTTGTAATTTTATGAGATATTTCATGCTAGTTGCAAAATGATGGTTCCCACATGTGTTAGGTGACTCACATGGGTTGCTAAGAGCTGATCATTAGAGTGTATATACCAATAGTACATACATCTAAAAGCTGTGTATTGTACGAGTACGAATACGGGTGCATACGAGTAGAATTGTTGATGAAACTGAACGGGGATGTAATTGTAAGAATTTTTGTTAAGTAGAAGTACTTTGATATGTGTCTTGAAGTCTTTCAAAAGTGTAAGAATACATATCAAAACACAACATGTATATACATTCTAATGGAGTCGTTAAGTCTTCGTTAGTCGTTACATGTAAGTGTTGTTTTGAAACCTTTAAGTTAACGATCTCAATTAATGTTGTTAACCCAATGTTTATTATATCAAATGAGATGTTAAATTATTATGTTATCATGATATTATGATGTACGAATATCTCTTAATATGATATATACATTAAAATATCGTTACAACGATAATCGTTACATATAAGTCTCGTTTCGTAATTCTTGAGTTAGTAGTCTTGTTTTTACATATGTAGTTCATTGTTAACACACTTAATGATATATTTAAATATCATTTTATCATGTTAAATATAGTGTATCAATATCTTAATATGATACATATGTATTTAGTAGACGTTATCATAACGATAATCGTTATATATATCATTTCGAGTTTCTTAACTTAGTAATCTCATTTCTTATGTATATCACAGATTGTTAATATACTTAGTGAGATACTTACTCATCATAATCTCATGTCAACCACATATATATGTTTCTATATACCACAACATGTAGTTTTTACAAATTTGTAACGTTCGTGAATCGCCGGTCAACTTGGGTGATCAATTGTCTATATGAAACTTATTTCATTTAATCAAGTCTTAACAAGTTTGATTGCTTAACAAGTTGGAAACATTTAGTCATGTAAATATCAATCTCAATTAATATATATAAACATGGAAAAGTTCGGGTCACTACATAATATATTAGACCTAATACCACCGGCCTTCCAGCTGAGTGGTATCGAGCCTTAGTAGGGCATGTCCGTGATTAGTTTGCAAGCAACCCGAGTTCGATTTCGAGGAGGGAGTTTTCTTCAGGATTCTCGCAATTAGTTGTCAAGCAGCCCGGGACCCGCGATTAGTTGCCAAACAACCCGTCAATTGTTGTAATTTCCTACCTAGCTTGCGTGGGTACACATGACAGCAATCGATGTTTCTCAAGCCGTTAAAAAAAAAATACATTAAACCTAGTTCCAGATAAATCAGTAGTTATGTGTAGATATATATTAACGCGCCTCAACGTGAATGGTACCCATTGTCTTAGAAGTCGTGGCTCTATGGAAGCTTTTTGTAATAATGGGCGCGGATTCGAGCTTCAGTCGTGTCAAGAATTTGCTATATTGCTACCGTGAAATTAGTCTTGTTCCTGTCACATAGGAGGTATTCGTTGGATGTATTTCACAAGCATCAGATTTTTACGGGGTGATTTTGGTATCATAGATAGCACATGGTTTAAACGTTTCTACAAATCTACATAGATTTGGAGAAATCTTAGCGGCTAAAACATGCAGCGAAGGTCCCTACATGTTTGGCACCTTTTTATGTTTTTTCACTTTATTTTGATATTCTCAATTCTAAAAAGGTAAAATTAAACTTCCATTCATCCGAACACTGTTTCACAAAATTTTGCCACTTGTAAAATAACCTCCTCACGGCTCACATGCTCAGACATATTTATATAATGATATACACAGGTATTACGGAGTACAAAATTTTAGTTTGACCACCGACCACATCCCCACACCTTTGTGTATACTATGGATACGTATAATAAACTTAAAATGGTTCGGTTTACTATAAAAAAAGAACGAAAATAACTTTTAAAACATAGAAAATGGTGGCGTTATTAATACCCATACTTAGAGATCTTGGATGCATACTTTTGCAGCTAAGATTTCAGTAATCAATCCAAGCAGGCTTGCGTGAGTGGTCATTGGATTGTCCAATGAAGCATATCATTCGGGTTCAATTTCTGACTAAGCTAAATTGTTCATAAATGGAGTGTGACAAGAGGGTGCGCATAATGTGTAGTTCACTCGGTGCCAGGTCACGTCTCGAGGGCTTGATTACCTAAGATTTTTTTTTTTTTTTAATAGCAGTACGGGATCACCCAAGGAGATTTAACCACCCACGCGTTCATCTCCCTACAGTTGCATAACCTGCCCTCAACTGCCACCCAGGAGAAAACCCGGGCCAATCCGAGGACATGTGCGGCAAAACCCCCCTCTCCCACTGCCTCTGCAACGTGATGTGCGGAGGGAGTCGAACTCCTGACCTCTCGCTAAGAGAGGCATGTCACTATCACATGAGCTACAACACAAGACTTCGATTACTTGAGATTTACTTTCTATGGAGGAGCCAATGTACTCGTTCATAGAAGGTTTCTTCGTTAATAAAAAAAATTCATTAATCATTCATACTTTTGAAGCTAAGATTTTATTAATCACTGATGTTCACTCATGTTCACCAAGATACATTAATACTTATGTATAGTTCCTTTGAATGTTAAATCTAAATTACGGAGTGGTAAGTATGGCCTTTGGGACTTTGGGTACATATCCAAGTCAACACCTTGAAGTAGGAGCACTTTATTTAATCTGGAATGTATTTATATATACAGACATACCTAAATTTACACGTATAAAATTAGATTAAATATAATAAGAGTATAAATATAAAATTAGTGTACACGTTTTCATCCATATCTATATATCACTGTTCAAAAATTTCACTCTTTTATAGTATGAACAGTTGGCAAAGGTAACACGTGAAAGTGAGTTGGATGATGATGGAAAATGAAGTTACTTTGCATCTTCCACTTGTACTAATGTCCCCATTTATATCAACACTGTATCTATTTTTATTAATCTTAACTTATTTTTTGTCATCTTAATTGGTATCATTATACGTGTCACTTTGTTTGCAAGGATTCTATATCTTCGTGAATAATATTTTGTGTAATTTTCTATAATGAAATAATAAAATAACAATAATTGTACGTATTAAAAACATTTAAGGCCGTCTATAATAGTATTAGGATCTTTAAGCCGTATTCATTGACCTTGTTTCATAAAGTACTATATGCAGGATCGTTTTAAGGTCCACTACCATTTTTAACATATAAGCTCATGAATTCCACATTTCTCTAAAATCAATTGGTGATAGAGGGAGGTTCTCATAAGCTTATATATGCGCATTTGTTTCTTTCACTTTCCGATGTGGAACACAATGAATCGATTAGCTCCAACAATCACCCTCTTAATCGATTCATTCCAAGCTACTTCCGCGGACACGTTCAATACCATCTCGACTTTTTCCGGACACCCCGACCTCCTCCTCGGTCACGTTCATAATCATCTCGGTTTGAACCTCCGCTACCATTCTGCACCGTCCACACATCTGGCTATAACCAGGCTCGGATACCATTTGTAGGATCGTTTTAAGGTCCACCACCATGTACAACATATAAGCTCATGAGTTCCACATTTCTCTAAAACCAATTGGTGACAGAGGGAGGTTCCCATAAGCTTGTATATTCACATTTGTTTCTTTCACTTTCCGATGTGAGACACAATGAATCGATTAGCTCCAACAGTATATATATATATATATATATATATATATATATATATATATATATATATATATATATATATATATATATATATATGTGTGTTTGTTAATTGGTATCATTATACATGTTTGTTAATCTTTCTAATTAATTGGTATCATTATACATGTCACTTTGTTTGCAAGGATTCTATATCTTCGTGAATATTATTTTGTTTAATTTTCTATAACGAAATAATAAAATAACTATAACTGTACGTATTAAAAAATTTAAGGCCGTCTACAATAGTATTAGGATCTTTAAGCCGTATTCATTGACCTTGTTTCATGCAGTAGTAAATATTCGCATGTTTGTTTCTAAGTAGTGAAATAATAAAAACTAGTGAAATGACCCGTGGAATCACTAGTTTGTTTAAACGAAACAGTTTAATGATATGTTTCAGGTATTAAGTGAACGTAAATGATAAAGTCATTTAGTTTAATGACTCTTGAAACCACAGAGTCTGACTAAAAAACTCGTCAGCTGAACATTTCACTAAACACCTAAAATGCATATTAAACAATCAACATCCAATATTGGTTGTCATTTTATTTTAAAAGTGTACATTAAAATATAAATTTAGAATTTGTTTCATTCTGCCTAGCTTTTATATACATTCTCTTACTTAATTCAAAATAATTAATTAAAATAATTTAAAATAATTAATTTTAATAATTGAAATATATTAATAAAATTTAATAATAAAATTTAATTTTAATTCAAAGTTATTTAAATTAATGACATCACTCACCATGTTTAGATTTTTTTCTTTTATTTTTTGACTTTTCTTTAATAAATAAATTAACTTAATAATGACATCATAATTTTAGAATTTTAATAGAAACTATAGATAACAACTGTACGTATTATAAAGATGATATATGAATATGATAGACTAATATATGGTTAGCAATGATGATTGTTAAATGTGTCAAATATTTAGTTTTCTATCTAAATATAGTACAGAAAAGTGGAAATGTAACATCCAATTAATCAATTATCATCGTTATTTTTATTTAACGACGATAATACCTTGTTTGGTTATTCGGTTGTCAAACAAGTGTGGTCAAGAATTCAATTATGGACTAATGTGGGGTTTCCCTGGAATGATTCATGGGCTTTTTGGATAACTTGGTTGGATGCTTGGACGACTTCAAAAATGCAAAAGGAACACGCTTGTTATTGGTGCAACTTACATGTGGATTATGTGGACATTCGGAAACGGTTTGATTTTTGGTCCTCAACAGTTGAAGAAATGTGATCTTTTTGATTCTATATGTAATTTTTCATTTTTTTGAATTAAATATAGAAGCAAATGTAATTTATCTAGGACTGAGTGGTACCATAATCCGCTGTAAGCGTTTTGGTTTTTCTTGCCTCTTTTAGCATCTTGCTAGTTTGAGGTTGTTAATAAAAGCGGCAGTTCGAAAAAAAAAATATCGTCATCATTTTTATTTAACTTTTTTTATTAATACAATTATGAATATGAATTAATAAAAATAATAACCTTCAGAGCTATAGATAGAGAAACTTTATTATAATTTTTTTTCTTAACGGCGTTAGTTATTATAATAGAACAAATTATGTCAATTTATGTTTTATGATTATGTATATAGGGTGAGGATCCACATAAAATCAAAGGTGGTAGAGAACCAAGAGAACCAGCAGATTACCTTCAATCTGTATGCAGATGGAGTCAATCTGCGTGCAGATGGAGTCAATCTGCGTGCAGATGGAGTCAATCTGCGTGCAGATTGAGTCAATCTGACTGTAGATTGAGCTTATTTTGGGTGCAGACACACACTGTTCTTCGTACGTAGATGCATATGGTAGATACATCTCTCAAAATCAAACCTATAGCAAAAATTAAAAACGCAGATTTATTAGGTTTCATCTCATGAATCTATGTGCAAAGTTTTAGATTCTAACTCCTATATTTGAGCTTGAATTCGTGAGTCAAAGATTTAGAGGAAAAGTCAACAATTTCTCCATAACTCAAATTCATAATCTATATGATTTTTCAGCTTAAATTGACGATTGACGAGCATTAGATGCAACATTTTAAACAACTTACATGTTGGAATTTTAACGACCCGTCCTTATCCATAAGGACGAATACAATAACAAATGGTTACATTGCGAGGTTATGACCTCTATATGATACAATTTACAAACATTGCATTCATTTTTAAAAGACAAATTTTCATTTCATCGAAAGTTGACAGACATGCATACTATTTCATAATATGTCCCAAACTATAAACGACTTAATAATAATCTTGATCTCAATGACTTGAATGCAACGTCTTTTGAAATATGCTATGAATGGCTCCAAGTAATATCTTTAAAATGAGTAAATGCACAGCTAAAGATTTCTTTAATACCTGAGAATAAACATGCTTAAAAGTGTCAACCAAAAGGTTGGTGAGTTCATTAGTTTATCGTAATCAATCATTCCATAATTTTAATAGACCACAAGATTTCATTTTCATAGTTAACTGCAGGAACACTTATCTGCAAAAATTATTCATATGGTGAACACCTGGTAACCGACATTAACAAAATGCATCTAGAATATCCCCAAATATACAGGTACACTCATCTGTATATAAAAATCGAAGTACGAAAGCATCCATAACCTGGATGGGACGTGTCAAAGTCCATAGATCTATCTTCAGGATTTGTGTCAATTTGGGGGTCTGTTCCCAAATTCTTAGGCTACCAAGCTAAAAAGGGTGATATCCGGTATAATGATTCAACCATAGAATGTAGTTTCAAGTACTTGTGTCTATTTCGTAAAACAGTTATAAAAGTAGCACATGTATTCTCAGTCCCAAAAATATATATTGCAAGAGTATTTAAAAAGGGAGCGAATGAAACTCACAATACTGTATTTCGTAGCATTAATGCAAATGACGGCAATGAACAAGTGCAGGGTTGGCCTTGGATTCACGAACCTATATTAAGTATATAGATTTATATTTTGGTCAATATCCGTCTAGCAATTTAGGTCAAGTCGTAGTGTATCACAATCCTAATGCTCGAGACAGACATGCAAAAGTGAGCAAAAGTCAACTTGACCCAAGATAACTTTCAAAATCTATACATGTTTATTATATAACTTAAATATAGTCATTTTATATATTTAAATATATTTATCAGATTTTATTAGAGTAAATAATACAAATCATTTATTAATAAATAAAATTTATATTAAAATTTATATATGATAAAAATATACTTTTATATATCTCAAGTAATAAAGTTCACTTAATATCATAAAAATATAGTAGTATGTATTATTAATGTAATTATATTACGTGTGGTAAAAATATCTTTGTATCACATATTTATTTGATAATATTGATAATAATAAGAATGAGTAAAAGTTGTATCATTTTGTAATAATAATAATAATAATAATAATAATAATAATAACGATAATGTTATTAAAAGTATTTTAATATAAATAATAATGGTAATAATAATGATGATATTAATAATACTAATAAAATTGATAGTAACGATAATGTTAAATAAAACGATAGTTTTAAATTCTATACTTTTTAATGATAATATATTCTAATAAAAAAGATAATTTTTAATAATAATAGTAATTTTTAATAGAATGATAGTTTTAATAACAATGATAAATTTTAAATGATAATTGATAGTATCGATACTTTAATATTAGTAAGAATATAATTTATCTTAATATTATTATTTACTATATATAATAATTATCATAATAAGAATAGTAATAATAATATGTTATAAAAATAATTCTATCAAAAATGATAATTTTTAATAATAATCCTAATATGATAATAATGATAATATTTTATAATAAAAATGATATTTCTATTAGAAATGATAATTTTAATAAAAGTGCTAATTTTAATATTAATGATACTTTTAATAATAATAATGATAAAAATAATAAAATGATAGTTTTTATAAAAATGTTAATTTTTAATAATAACGATAATTCCAGTTATAATATCAATGTTAATAATAAAAATAATAATAATAATAATAATAATAATAATAATAATAATAATAATAATAATAATAATAATAATAACTTTTAGTGATAATAACGATAGTATTAATAATAACAATAACAATTTTAATGATAATACTTATATTGATAACGATAATAATAATAATAATAATAATAATAATAATAATAATAATAATAATAATAATAATAATAATATTAATATTAATAATAATAATAATAATAATAATAATAATAATAATAATAATAATAATAATAATAATAATAATAATAATAATAATAATAATAATAATAATAATAATAATAATAAGATAATAATAATAATACTGATAACTATAACGATGATAGTATTAATAATAATAATAATAATAATAATAATAGGACCATATCTTTTAATTCGTTCATCGAAACCACACGATTTCTAAATGAAAAGTTATTAATTTTTCGCCAGCTTCCCAACGATATGCATATCATATACCTTATCTCAATAGCATATGTATCAAATTTGTAATTTATCATAAACTATATAACGACGAAAATTAAGTATACAAGCATGCATAATCATATATACTCGAGCACTAGTCAGAGATACACTATTAATATTTAAAAGGTAAGATATGAATGCTCACGTATCAATATTGAGATTCAATATTGCAGGAAGGTACGTAGACGCAACGGAGATGATAAACACTAGGTTGACCTCACGAGCTATACCCCTGAATCATACCCATAACCTCCATAGCTATAACCCATAATTTCCTTAGTTCTATCCCGCTCGAAAAACTCGTTTGAAATCACTCGCTCATGACCACGTCGTAGTATTTTATGTATAATACTAATAATAATACTACTACTAATAATAATAAGATTAATAATAATAAGATTAATATTTATAATAAAATAATAATAATAATATATATATCAGAGAGATTGAGACGAGAGATATGTGAATTGCATTGTGACCAAAAACGTTCGAGCTTTATAGAGTTTTGCCACCAACTCCCACCATGCGATCGCATGGTAACCATGCGATCACATGTTAACCATGCGATCACATGGTTCTAGTGGGCATTGGCCATGCGACCGCATGGCCCTATTTTCCAGCTCACAAACCTTTTTAAACTCATGGGCGGCCATTGTTTAATTATTATTATATATAATATATTTAATTTATATAATTATTTATATATTATATTATATTCTCGTGCATAGTTAACTTGTAAAATTAGTTCCATTGACTTGGACGTTGTCACTTGACTAATGTTCCAGTTTCGGTTTTTCAAACGAAGTTTCGTACGCTTAGAAAACTTGCACTTTACGTTACGTGACTCGTACCCTTGTCAAAATATAGCCTTGAATTATTAATAAACTATGGCACACGAAGTGTAACTTATATATTTGAGTGTTTTGGTCATTTGCTTCTATAACTCAACTTCTCGTTGTTTATTTAATAATATATTTAAAATATTACTTAAATCAAAACGTTTTATATTTTATAATTATATTAATATTACTTTGTAAAATAAATAAATAAATAAATAAATAAATATATATATATATATATATATATATACACACACATATATATATATATATATATATATATATATATATATTTAGGAATATAATTTATATATATAATTGGAAAATAATATTTACTTTTTCAAAACTAATTATATTTCAAGGTCCGTTTTATAAAATTTAAACTCATTTAAATAATAGAAGTTTTTATAACAAATAATGTTTTTAATATTATGAAAACTAAATAATTAATTTATCAAGGGACACGAGGCCATCAATGTAAAGCACGCTTTTGAAAATTAAACGGGAATCTCCACTAACGTTTGTCTATCGATAAATGACACTTTGTTCTTATTGAAAATCAACTTTACCAATTATTCCGAATATCGTTAAAAAGAACAGATTTCATAAATCGACGTGGACCTCACAACAGAGACCCGTAATCATATCTTAATATATCAGATAAATCAATCATTTGATATTATCGTATTTCCGTCTATAAATATATTAAATCAAATACGTTCATGTAAAGTACTATACACTTACAACTTTGTTAACATTTTCAAGTTATAATATATATATATATATATATATATATATATATATATATATATATATATATATATATATATATATACATATATAATCATTTTCATTCATATAATGGTTCGTGAATCGTCGGCATTTGGTCGAGGTTAAATGAATGTATGAACACAGTTTAAAATTTTTGAGATTCAAATTAACAAACTTTGCTTATCGTGTCGGAATAATATAAAGATCTAGTTTAAATTTGGTCAGAAATTTCCGGGTTGTCACAGTACCTACCTGTTAAAGAAATTTCGTCTCGAAATTTGATCGAGGTCGTCATGACTAACAATAAGAATGTTATTATGACAAATATAAGTTAATACATAGGGTTTTATCATGATTAAGAAATATAGATAAAATAATTCGATTACTCGAAGCGTATGAATGAAGCTATCGCAAAAGAGTGAAATGAGTAAATGCAGGTTCGTCTTAACCGGTGACGTAGTCACGGTTGATTTCTGGAATTTAAGGGATTTAGAGGAAATTTTTCGTAATAAGATTTGATTCTTTGGCGATTAAGGAAATTATGATCCTCTTCGATTTAATGCGATAACCTGTCTCGATTTCTCTGTCGGATATTTCACTATAAATTCACTCCCTTCGTTTTCTTATTTCCACTGCTCACACCCTCTATTCTTCCTCCCTCAATTCATACTTTAAAGCATTCATCAATATGCTCCATCCCATTCTGATCCTTGATATACTCCTAACTTTCATATCTGTCATTCTTCTCTTTCATCTACCACCGGAGGATTTTATTTACTTTTACTATTATCTTGGGGTTATAGTATTTTTAATTCTCCCGTGTCTTTACGTTGCAATACGCATTGATATACACGGTTTGTAATTTATGTGTTGCTGTCGGACTTTATATCTTTCCTTATTTTTCGAAGTCCCTGCTGCTCTCTTTCTATAATTATTGACATCTACAGTTAATGATCTTTTCTGTTTGATGCGATTTATTCCCCCTTTCTATTTCGAAGTTTCATGCTTTTGTTTTCTTTTCGCAAGTAATGGTCCAGAATTCGTAGGTATGGAGTTTCGAATTATCATAATATACAAAGTAGAAAGGAAAGGTAGTAGCACGATTTGATTTGTCAAATTACCAGAATATCCGAAAAAGACTGATTCATCAAGAAAATATTTTATTGATATTTTTAGAGGATAAATAGAATACCAGACTCGTGTAACATGGCACATGATGACGATATGGTCAGTGAATCGTCAAGTCCCATTAGAAACTCAGCATGACTTACTGTAATATAATCACGTTGATCAAGTGTCATTATATTATACTAACTCATGCTTCAGTTCCCAACACTACTTCAAAAACATTCATATTTTAAACTCGAAGGTTTCAGAATTTAGAAACTAAAATAGTTTCTTTTATGATGTAACATAGATAGCGCGAAAAGGTAAATGATTTCGGATAAAAATAGTTATGAAGATATCTTCAGAAACATCGAAGATATTTATAATGAAAGATACGATGATATCTTGGAATATCTAAGATCAGAGGATGATAAAGAATATTGTTCGTAAGGGTTTAGAGTCAGGAGCAAGGTATTCGCTAATGACTTCAGTAAATACTGAATCATTTGGATTCTTTGAAGGCAGGTTTAGTCTTTGTGATTTGTACACAGCCTCCTTCATAGTTTGCTCAATCCGTTTTCCAGTACCAAACCTTCTCTTTTTCTGAGCTTTGCCAACACGCTAATCTTTATCGTCAAACTTTTGACTGTTAAGGTCGTTTATAGGTTTTGCTGCTTCATCAGCATTTTTCAAAATTTCGAGAACTAGTTCGCAGTTCTGGGTGTTTTTCAGAAACTTCACATTCGAAATATGTAAGTCTTGGAGGTAGACGTTATATGTATATATATAACTGTTGGTGTAGAATTGCTGTGAAATTCGAGAATAATGATTTAAGCTTTTTCGTATGGTAGCTACCATTACAAGATGCAGATGAGTACATGATAGGGTTTCAATGAATAAGTATCGTGATTTTTCGGAGAGGCTAAAAGATCAATGAAGTTGTTGGTAAGTTTACTGCTAATGTGGCGAGATATAAAAAGTTCCCCGGTAACAATGATGAAGAGGAAATCCTTTAATAAGGCTTATTCGAATGAACCATCGAAGTTGATTTGCTGGAGCTGTGACAAAACTATCTACTTTGAAAGGGGATTGAAAAGTTATTTTTGCTAATAAATGCCAAAGGGTCTGACACGGATACGTGTTAAACTATGACTTTGGTTTTGAGAGTTTTTCAGGTGCATGACTGTGGGTAACATGTGGTTGGATCATCATTTTGATTGTTCATTATTTAAAGTGTCTTCGGGAATTTCGAAGGGTTTGAACACATATTGTAATCGTTAATATACATATGATGTTCTAGGATACAAATATTTTTTTCTGAGTTCTATGAATAGAATTGATGTTCTAGCACAGTTTTGAAATCAAAGTATAGCTTGAAAAGATGTAAGAATCTAAGAGTGATGATACCGGTTATATCTCAAATTAAGTTCTGAGATTTCAAAATCAGAATATGTAATTGGATTTGAATGAGTATGGTTGTTTTGATTCCTATAAAAGAATGTATATTGTTGTGAAAGTAGGGAGTATAGTTGATGATTTGTTGAATCAGAATTAAAGAAAGTAACATATTAATTTTGAATTTATATAACTCTCGGGTATTACCTACCCGTTAAAAGTTTCACAAGTAATATGTTGTACCAGAGAATTTTATTACCGTCTTTATGAAAATATATATATATTTTCTTCAGATGTAATACAGATTTAATGAGTTAATATTAAATTAAACTCATTTTGATTTTTGCCTAGAACTACAAATGAATGATCTCTAACATCAGAGATTACATAATCTTCGTAGAGTATTTCACTACTGTGATCAATACTTCATTATTTATTCTGATTGATTTTCCTCAGTGAATCAAGTTGATGCTCGTAGAACTCTTGCAAACTTTTCAAAGTACGAATGATGTTTTCATAGAAAGTTTTGAGTATATCGAAAGTGTAAAATCAAACATGTAATTGAATAATACACTTAGTTTGTTATGAAATGGAATTCATTGAGTTGAAACAGAGATCGTAGTTGATGATGGTTAAGTTGTCAACGAAGGATGTACATCATTGCATATTAGTAATATGAATTAACTGAGTAGTATCTACCCTTCTTCAATTCATATATAATAGCTTAGTACGAAAAGATATATTTTGATCTCAAAATTCATATATATATATATATATATATATATATATATATATATATATATATATATATATATATATATATATATATATAAAGTATACATATGATTTCTTCAGAGACAATATGTTAATACTTCATAACTCGTTGATACAATGTATGCGTTGTTGATTAGTGATGATGTTTGCGGTGATGATGGATCTGGTGGAGCTTGTGTTGTTGTAGGTGCTGGTGATGCTGGCGGTACTGTTGATGCTACTGATAAAACAAGTATAGCTTGTAAATCACGCACCATTCTTGTCAGGGTTTCCGCTCTTCCTTCTATCATTTTGTTTCGCTCATATGATTTATGATTAAGTCTAGAACATATAATCTCTAAGACTTTGGAGATTACATAATTGCCGCAGAAAGTTTCTCCAATGAATCAATACTTCATCGGTTATTGTTGTTGGTACTCCCTGTTATCTACGGTGCGTATGACGTTGATGTTCGAGGTACAGATTGTGATGTTGAGGTGTGGGATGTGGATGTTGTGGTTGATGGTGGTAATGGTACTGTTGGTGTTACTGATGGTGGTACTGTTGTTGCCGGTGATGTTGCTGGTGCTTGTAACCTCTGCACCATATTTTCCAAAGCCACTACCCGAGCGCGAAGCTCGTTGACTTCTTCTATTACACCGGGATGGTTGTCGGTTCGGACGAGCGGATGAATAAGATCGAGAATTTGAGATAGTATATAATCGTGACGAGATACTCTGGAAATGAGAGAGAAAATGGTATTACGAACAGGTTCGCCTGTAAGTGCTTCAGGTTCTTCGCCAAAAGGGCAATGTGGTGGATGGAAGGGATCACCTTCTTCTTGTCTCTAATGATTAAGTAGACTATGAACCCATCCCCAATTCATCCAGAATAGATTATGGCTAATTGGTTGATCCATTCCGGTCATACTGCTTTCGGAGCTCGAGTGAAACTCCATATCGGAATAGCTGTCGGAATCCGAGGAACTGGAACTGGTTACATGATCCATCTCGTACAAAATAGGGAAATGATTTTTCGATATGAGGAAGATTATAAAACTTAGATTTGGTATTACCTAAATTACATATGTATATATTATACCAAATCTGTAACGACCTTGGATTTTCCAACGTTTATTTATTAATAATTGTTATTACTAATACTTGTGATTTATTGAATATATGTTATTACATTTACTTGTTACTTTGATTGATCATACTTGACTTTGGATGCCCGAAACGTCTTGATGTCACACGAAACTTTCACGAATAATATTTTCAGATATTATTCACATTCATGATTAATTTATTAATCATTTTGATTAACTAAGACTACTAGTTAATTACTTGAGCTCTTATTGGATTATTTTGTTACTTGCATACATACTTGGACTTTTAAATTGTACATGGGCTTGGAAGCCCACCCTACTTCTTTAATGGACTTGTTAGCCCACTCTACTTAACTAAATGGATTACTTAGCCCATTTAACATGTAAGTATCAATTTAGAACATAACTAGATGATATAACTTAGTATGTAATCTAGTTACCACCTTATCCCCATGAAAACATCTCTTATAACCAACCTTTTAAGCTTTTACATGCAATTACCCTGTGGACTTCTCCCCCTTCTTCTTTTTTCTACTGACCTTCGGCATTGGGGGGATACAAGGGAGGTTGTTTAATTTTTTTTTTACATTACTTAGCTACTAGTTTTCTCTCACACTTCATTCATTCCAAACACACACTTACTTGCATACTTTTTTCTCTCTTTTCTCTCTAAACTTTGTAAGTTACAAGGCTTCTTTTCTTTCTCTTTTCTTTGCAAAAACCGATTTACATATACATACATAATCATCATCATCACTTGTCTTTGATTGTTGTTACTTGTTGTAGTTGTTTACTTATTTGTTGTTACTTACTTACTAGTTATCAAGAATCAAACTTTTTAGTTTAATTCTTCATTCTATCTTGTATTTACAAGAACACACAAGAACATAAACTTACTAGTTTATGATTCTACATTTATTGTTTCAAAAGATTGTAAGTTCATGTGTTGTAAACCATACTTGTGTTCATGAAGTAAACTTAAAGTTTACTTTCTAAAGATCAAGACTTAGGCTTGAATCTTTAAAAATATGAAACTCATGAACTTATTACTTGTTTACTTAGTTTATTTCTTCATATTATGCACTTTAATTTCATGTTTGTTGGTTGTTATTGGTCAAGTGTTACTAGTTAACTTTGATCTCATACTTCTTGGAACTAAAAGTTAACTTGAAAGTTCAAGAACATGGAAGTGTAACTCTTTAGTTATAACTTCATACACTTGTGTTAGATTTAACTTAATAACTTTAGATCTAGACCTTTGGATCTTAAATCTTCAAGATCTAACTAAGAACTATGTTCTACATCTTAAGATCTTGATTAGTTAGTTTACTTTCTAGTTTGTAGTTCAATATTACTTTCTAACTAAGAACTATGTTAAATCTAAGACTTTGATGTAACTTTGGTTCATCAAAACACTTGCAATACTTACATGAGTTGTGCTACATGTCTTGGACTTACACAAGTGTTATGATGGTGAAACCTTGGTTAATATGATGTAAACACATCAACGAGTTGTACACTTGAAGCTATATGCATCAAGGATGAGAACCGTGATAAGCATCGAGTACCAAGAACCACTGGAACCTACTGTTTTACTGTTTCTGTGTCTGACCCGTACGACCTGGGCTACTGTAAAGATGATTTTCAGATATCTCTATTCGATTAGATAAATTTTCATTTAGGACTCGTCTTAATCCGAGTTACGGTTTAGGATTTATGGCCCTCCGATCGTCACTATGTCCTTTTAACATTGTGCTGAAAATTCTGACCTACTCGCACTTAGACCGTCGCCACGGTCAAACGAAGACGAGTTTGCTTCTGGGATTTTTACCACAACTAAATACGGAGCAACGGCCACTGGTATCACCTTATTTCAATAGGAATTGAGGCCTAGGTGACTGATCCAAGTCAGCCTTTGTTTTAAACTCTTTTCATGAACGAAACTTACTTTACACCTTTTGTTTGATGATGAATGATGATGACCTTTAAGACCTAATTTACATACTTTTAAACCTATTGAGATGATTTACTGACTTAGTACTATTTGACTTAGGTTGAGGACTTTCCGGACCTACGTACTTGCTTATTTCCCGAGTCATACTTTACCGCTACTTTATCATTGTGAGTTATAGCATTCCCTTTTTACTTTAACTATTTTGGGAACTGAGAATACATGCGCATTTTATGTTTTACATACTAGGCACGAGTACTTAAACTTTTATATGTGTGGGTTATACATCGGTATAAACATTCCCTTTAGCTCGGTAACGTTTAGTCATTGGTTTTTGAACCGGTGAACACGAATCTTAGATATGGATCCATAGGGTTTGACATCCCCACTCGGGCTAGTCGTGTGACAACCCAGAAATTTCCAACCAAATTTAAACTTTAATCTTTATATGTTTCCGACACGATAAGCAATATTTGTTAAGTTAAATTGCAAGAATTTTAAACTATGTTCATACATTCATTCAACCTCGACCATGTTCCAACGATTCACGAACCATTAAACGAATATGATTATATATGTATATGTGTATATATATTATAACTTGAAACGTAAACAAAATATTAGATTAAATACTTTATATGATTGTATCTGTTTCAAAATATTTATCAATGGAATTAGAAGATAAGATCAAATGATTGAATTATCAGATATATTGAATTATGATTACAAGTCTCTGTTGAAAGGCCCACGTTGATTTGAGAAATCTTTCCGTTTTAACAATATTTGGAAAATGGTAAAGTGATTTATAAATAAGAACAAATTGTCAATCATTGAGAACTAGACAAAGGATAGTGGAAGATTGAATCTCATAAAGACTCGATTAATCTATTTAGTTTCAAACGTACAAAAACGTTTTCAGTTTAAAAAGAACTTTATTATTAAAACGTATATAACTTTTATAAATATCTAGAACCACTTTTGACAACTCATTACTTAACTAGTATGATAAAGATAACGATATTTATATTTTATTTTATTAAATATATATAACAATTTAAATTAATATTATATATATTTATACGCGTATTATACGTACATAGTTTTATACTTTTACTATACTTAAACTTTACCTTTACTTTATTTTTACTTTACTTTAACTTTAATAATTCACTTTAATAATTCATACTTTAATAATTCACTTTAATAATTCATACTTTAATAATTTACTTTAATAATTCATACTTTAATAATTCACTTTAATAATTCATACTTTAATAATTCACTTTAATAATTCATACTTTAATAATTCACTTTAATAATTCAAAAATCTATTATAAATAGAATTCAATAGGTTTCATTATTTCATAGAAACTTGAAAATATTTTTCTCTAAACTCTCTCAATCGATTTACATATATATATTTACTCCATATTATTTCAAGATATTATTAGTATACATAAAATATTACGACGGAGTGCTGTCCGAGTGATTTCGAAATTGTTTTTCGAGTAGGATAGGATTAAGGAAATTATGGGTTATAGCTATGGAGGTGATTGAGTATGGTTCATGGGTATGCTCGTGAGGTCAATATAGTGTTTATCATTTCCGTTGCGTCTACGTACCTTTCCTGCAATATTGAATCTCAATATTGATACGTGAGTACTCATAATTTAACTTTTACATACTAATAGTGTATTCCTGACTAGTGCTCGAGTATTTAGGATTATGCATGCTTGTACTTTTGATATTGCCCTTAGACAGGTTAGATTGAATATTGAATTAGTTACACTTGCGGTTGAGATAAGGTATAAGATATGCATGTCCTTGGAAAGCTAGCGAAAAATTAAGGACTTTTCCTTTAGATATCGAATGGTTTCGATGAACGGATTAAAAGTTATAATCAATTGAATTTTCTATATTTTTATTAAAAATGATTATTATTATCGTCGTTTTTATCGTCGTTCTAGTTTTATCTTATTATTATCATTATTATTATCTTTATCAATAAAATGGATTTATCATTAAAAATTGTTATTTTTTTTATTATTACTATCGTTATTATTGTTAAAGTTATAATTAGTATTATTATTATTATTATCCAATTATTATTATTATTATTATTATTATTATTATTATTATTATTATTATTATTATTATTAGTATTATTATTATTATTATCATTATTAATATATATATCATTATTTAAAAATGGATATTGTCATTGTTATTATTATTATTACTATATATTATCATTAAGATAATTATTAGTATTATCGTTAAAAATGTTATAGTAACTATCATTATTAATATTAGTGTAATTAAAATAAATATTTGTAACACCTAATTATTTTGATTACTATTATTATCATTATTATGAACACGATATAAAAGACGATTAAAAGCTATTAAACGAAACGATTAGGAAATAATGAGTAAGAGTATCATGATGAAATTAAAATATTATAAGATATTGATTTAGATAAAATTATCGTTCTTATTATTTTTATCATTACTATTATTATTAAAAATATCGTTAGTATTAAAACTATCATTTTAACAAAAATTATCATTTTAATAGAAATGTCATTGTTACTATAAAATATCATTATTATTATTATTTTAAATAGAATTATTATTTTAAAGATAATATTAAAAATTATCGTAAATATTAAAGTTATCATAATTAGAATTATTGTTTTATCATAATGTCATCTTAGTAATTATAAATATTGATATTTTTATAATAATTATTATTATTACAAAATAATACAACTTTTACTTACTATCATTATAGATATTATTTTATCAAATAAATATGTGATACAAACATATTTTACTACGTGTAATAACTTACTTTAATAATACCTATCATATTATCTTTATGATATTAAATGAACCCTATAAATTTTATTACTTAATATATATAAAAGTATATTATATTATATAAATTTAATATAAAATTTTATTTATTAATAAATAAATTATATTATTTACTCTAATAAATCTTTTAAAAATATAAAACGACGATATTTAAACTATATATTAATCATGTATAGATTTTTGGAAATTATTTTGAGTCAAATTTACTTTTATTGACTTTTACATATTAGTCTCGAGCATTAGGATTGTGGTACACTATGACTTGGCCTAATTTGTTAGACAAATATTGACCAACACATAATTATATATAATTAATTTAGGTTCGTGAATCCGAGGCCAACCTTGCACTTGTTCAATGACGTTATATGTATTTTTACTACGAAATACAGTATGGTGAGTTTCATTTGCTCCCTTTTTAAATGCTTTTGCAATATATATTTTTGGGACTGAGAATACATGCGCTGTTTTTATAACTGTTTTACGAAATAGACACGAGTAAATGAAACTACATTCTATAGTTGAATTATTAAACCGAATATGCCCCTTTTTATTAAGTCTGGTAATCTAAGAATTAGGGAACAGACACCCTAATTGACGCGAATCCTAAAGATAGATCTATTGGGCCTAACAAACCCCATCCAAAGTACCGGATGCTTTAGTACTTCGAAATTTATATCATGTCCGAAGGAGGATCCCGGAATGATAGGGGATATTCTTATATGTATCTAGTTAATGTCGGTTACCAGGTGTTCACCATATGAATGATTATTTTTGTCTCTATGCATGGGACGTATATTTATGAGAACTGGAAATGAAATTCTTGTGGTCTATTAAAATGATGGAAATAAATGATTATGATAAACTAATGAACTCACCAACCTTTTGGTTGACACTTTAAAGCATGTTTATTCTCAGGTGTTAAAGAAATCTTCCGCTGTGCATTTGCTCATTTTAAAGATATTACTTGGAGTCTTTCATAGCATATTTCGAAGAACGTTGCATTCGAGTCATTGAGTTCATCAAAGATTATTATTAAATCAATTTATAGTTGGATAGTGGATATTATGAAATGGTATGCATGCCTGTCAATTTTCGATGTAAAGAAATTTTGTCTTTTAAAAACGAATGCAATGTTTGTAAAATGTATCATATAGAGGTCAAATACCTCGCAATGTAATCAACTATTGTGAATCGTTTATAATGTATATGAACGGGTCATTTCAGTTGGTATCAGAGCGGTGGTCTTAGCGAACCAGGTCTGCATTAGTGTGTCTAACTGATAGTCGTTAGGATGCATTAGTGAGTCTGGACTTCGACCGTGTCTGCATTTCAAAAGTTTTGCTCATCATTTTTGTCGGAAATTACCTGCTTATCATTCTTAGTCTAGACACATCTTATTGCATTGATTGCATGAATAGTGTATAGACAAAATTCATATCTTAGCGTATCTGCTAATTCATATCTTAGCGTATCTGTTACAGTAAACTTTGCCTGACATATTCCGTAAATTCCTCCGTAATCTATGAAACCTTTTGCTCTATATAATTAGAATACCACCCGATAGCCGGAAAATCATTTCATATCGAAAAATTCTTTATTCAATCGTACGAAATGGAATTCGTCATTAGTTCAAGTCCCTCGGATTCCGAAATGGAATCCCACTCAAGTTCCGAAAGCAGTGTGACCGGAATGGATCAACCAATTAGTCATCATCTATTCTGGATGAATTGGGGATGGGTTCGTAGCCTCCTTAATCATTGGAGACAAGAAGAAGGTGATCCCTTCCATCCACCACATTGCCCTCTTGGCGAAGAACCTGAAGCACTTACCGGCGAACCTATCCGAAACACCATTTTCTCTCTTATTTCTAGAGTATCTCGTCACGATTACATACTACACGAAATTCTAGATTTTATTTATCCGCTCGTCCGAACCGACAATCACCCTGGTGTAATAGAAGAAGTCAACGAGCTTCGCGCTCGGGTAGTGGCTTTGGAGAATATGGTGCAAAGGTTACAAACACCAGCAGCAGCACCAACAGCATAAACAGTACCACCATCGGCAACACCAACAGTACCATCACCACCACCAACAACAACATCCACATCCAACACCGCAACATCATAATATGTATCTCAAACATCAACGTCATACGCCCTGTAAATATCCAGGAATATCAACAACAACAAACGATGAAGTATTAATTCATAAACTTCATTGAAGAGATATCTCTGCGGCAGTTATGTAATCTCCAAAATCTTAGAGATTATTTAATTCTGACCGTAAATCGGATGAGTGAACGAAGATGGTAGAGTAGAAACTTTGATCGAAAATGGTGTACGATTTACAAGCTAGAATTGTTTTACCAACAGCATCAACAGGACTGTAGCATCATCAACACAGTCAGCGCCGTCAGTATCGTCAGAATCAACATCACCTGTAACATCACAAACTCTGTCAGTTCAAGAATCATTGTGGACATCATTACGAATCAACAACAAATATATTGTATCAACGAGTTATGAAGTATTAACTCATTTCCAATCGAAAGATTTATATGTATAAATTTTTAAACCATAATAAATCTTCCCGTACTAAGCTATTATGTGTGAATCTTAACTACTCAGTTAATTCATATTACAAATATGCAATGATGTACGTCCTTCGTCCGCAACTTAACCATCGTTAATTACAATCTCTGTCTCAATTCAATAAAAAAATCCAATTTATAATAAATCAAGTGTATTATTCAAATATATGTTTGATTTTACGCTTTCATCATCGATGTACTCGAAACTTTTCAAATAACATCATTCGTACCTTGCGAAGTTCACAAGAATTTCACGAAAACCAACAAATAACAAAGTAATGATTCATAATTTCAATATTATTGAAGAAATACTTATGCAATTTATAAAGTTTTAGGGATTACTCAATTCTAGTTCCAACCATAAAACAAATGAGTTTAATTTAATATTAACTCATTAAATCTATATTACATCTAAAGAAAATATACACATATATTTTCATAAAGACTGTAATAAACTTCTTTTGTACAAAATATTAATTGTGAAAATTTTTTTAACGGGTAGGTAATACCCGAGAGATATATAAATTCACAATTAATATATTACATTTTTCGAAACTGATTCAGCAATCATCAACTATACTCCCTACTTTCACAACAATATCCATTCTTTCATATAAATCAAAACAACCATACTCATTCAAAATTTAATTACATATTCTGATTTTGAAATCTCAAAATTCAACTTGAGATATGACCAAAATCATCACTCTTAGATCCTTACATCTTTCACAAGCTATATTTTGACTTCAAAACTGTGTTAGAACATCAAATGTATGTTAACGATTACAATCTGTGTTCAAACCCTTCGAAATTCCTGAAGACACTTCAACTAAGGAACAATCGAGATGATGATCCAACCACATGTTACCCACATTTATACACCTGAAAAACTCTCAAAACCCAAGTCATAGTTCGACACGTATCCGTGTTAGACCCTTTGGCATTTACTAGCTAAAATAACTTTTCAATTCCGTTTCAAAATAGACAGTTTTGTCACAGCTCCAGCAAGTCACCTTCGACTTCTCAATCAAAACAGTCTTATTATAACCTCGATAGATACGTTGCCCTTTCGCCAACGTTATCGGGGAATCGTTTATATTCACCACATTAGCAATAAACTTACCAACAACTTCATTGATCTTTGACTTTCCAAAAAAAAAAAATCATTATAATTATCGAAACCCTATCATATACTCATTCGTACCTTATAACAAGAATTGCCATACCAATTATTGAGAATCAGTAATCAGTATTTTGAAACCTCGCAGCATGTCTACATCAACAATTACATATACACACAACGTCTACCTCCAAGACTTACATTCTTTGAATGAGAAATTTCTGAAAAACACCCTAAACTGCGAACCAATTCTCGAAATTTTGAAAAATGCTGATGAAGCAGGAAAAACTGTAAACGACCTTAACAGTAAAAAGTTGGATGATAAACGATAGTATATTGGCAAACCTCAGAAAAAGAGAAGCTTTGGAACTGGAAAATGGATTGAGCAAAGTATGAATGAGGCTGTGGACAAATCACAAAGGCTGAACCTGCCTTCAAAGAATCCAAATGATTCAGTACTTGCTGAAGTCATTAACGAATACCTTGCTCCTGACTCTAAACCCTTGCGAACAATATCCTTCATCATCCTCTGATATTAGACATTCTAAGATATCATCGTATCTTTCATTATAAATATCATCCATACTTCTGAAGATATTTTTATAATTATTCTTATCTGAAATCATTTACCTCTTCGCGCTATCTGTATTATATCATAAAAGAAACTATTTTAGTTTCTAAATTCTGAAACATTCGAGTTTAAAATAGGAATATTCTTGAAGAAGTGTTGGGAGCTGAAGCATGAGTTAGTATAATATAATGACACTTGATCAACGTGATTATATTACAGTAATTCATGCTGAGTTTCTAAATGAAACATGATGATTCACAGATCATAACGTCATCATGTGCTATGTTACACGACTCTTGTATTCTCTTTGATCTCTAAATATCAAGAAAATATTTCTTGATGGTTCGGCCTTTTCTGAGGTATTCTGGTAATTTGACAAGTGAAGATCGTGTCATTACAATTTCCTTCCTAGAACATTAACAATGTTCATTCCGAAATTTATATCTGCGAATTCTGGACCATTACAAGCGGTGCTTAATCGCAAGAAGAAGAAACGGAAGGACAAAGCTCCGAACTAGAAATGGGAGTATAAATCATAGCAAATAGAAGAGAGCATTAACTGTGGATGACAATGATTATAGAAGAAGCAAGGACTTTGAAATATAAGGGAAGATATAAAACCCAACAACAACCCAGAAATCACAAACCGTATATATCAATGCATATAGCAATATAAAGACACGGGAGAACTAAAAACACTATAAAACCAAGAGTATAGTAGAAGTAAATAGATTCTTCCGGCGGTAGATGAAAAAGAAGAATGACCGATATGAAAGTTAGAAGTATATCGAGAATCAGAACTGGATGGAGCATATTGATGAATACTTTAAAATATGAGTTGAGGGGGAAATAATAGAAGGTGATGAAACATGACTAGGAACTTAGAAATCAACAGATTTAACTCACACAATGGCGGAATAAGTGAATCAAACCCTCTAGTGAATAGGTTAAGTTTTTTTTGATTAATTTAGTCAAACCACAACTAAATCAAGTGTGATTAGATCAACACCTAGAGCTATTATTCACCACCTGGGTGATTTGGACTGAGAGAGAATCGGAGGAGCTCACTAGATCTGAGTGTGTGTAACAAATGAGAGGCTTAACCTAAAATGAAGAACATAAGACTTTATATACCCCTGCTGTTGACTCACCTATACGATTCATTCATCATACGTACGAGTTGGCTTCATCAGTCGTACGGGTGATCACTCACTCGTGTCTTCTCATTTAGGTTGTAATTGTGACTTAGCTCAGCATCAACCGTGCGTATGAGCCTGTCAGCTGTACTAGTGAGGCTTCACTCGTACGTCTGACTAAGTCTAACATAGTTAAACATCTAAATCTCGTTCCTGCAGTTCCTGTAACCACATACAAACACGGATAGGATAATAAAGAGCAATCATGGTGGCCTGTAAACTGTTATACCTGCAATGGACGCGGGTAGATGTCTAGAAACTTGCATAAAATGCATCAACAGAAGGTGTGAGTTGTAAGGAAACGAAGGAGGTGAATTTATAAGAAAATCTCCTACAGAACAATTAAAATGGACGATCGCATTTAAAGCGGATCCTGATTCCCTTGATTACCGGAGAGTCAAATCTTATTAAGAAGATTTTCTTCAAATCCCTTGAAATCTGGGAATCAATCATATCTACGTCAAATGATAAGATGAATCTACACTTACTCATTTCACTCTTCTATGTTAGCTTCATTCGTACTCTTCATATAAATGGATTGTTTATCCAAATTATTCGCGGATGAATAACTCTAATTTTCAGCCCGTATGCATCATGAAAACATACTTATTATTATTCACGACCTTTCCACTCAAATTTCGGGACGAAATTTCTTTAACGGGTAGGTACTGTGACAACCCAGAAATTTCCAACCAAATTTAAACTTTAATCTTTATATGTTTCCGACACGATAAGCAATATTTGTTAAGTTAAATTGCAAGAATTTTAAACTATGTTCATACATTCATTCAACCTCGACCATGTTCCAACGATTCACGAACCATTAAACGAATATGATTATATATGTATATGTGTATATATATTATAACTTGAAACGTAAACAAAATATTAGATTAAATACTTTATATGATTGTATCTGTTTCAAAATATTTATCAATGGAATTAGAAGATAAGATCAAATGATTGAATTATCAGATATATTGAATTATGATTACAAGTCTCTGTTGAAAGGCCCACGTTGATTTGAGAAATCTTTCCGTTTTAACAATATTTGGAAAATGGTAAAGTGATTTATAAATAAGAACAAATTGTCAATCATTGAGAACTAGACAAAGGATAGTGGAAGATTGAATCTCATAAAGACTCGATTAATCTATTTAGTTTCAAACGTACAAAAACGTTTTCAGTTTAAAAAGAACTTTATTATTAAAACGTATATAACTTTTATAAATATCTAGAACCACTTTTGACAACTCATTACTTAACTAGTATGATAAAGATAACGATATTTATATTTTATTTTATTAAATATATATAACAATTTAAATTAATATTATATATATTTATACGCGTATTATACGTACATAGTTTTATACTTTTACTATACTTAAACTTTACCTTTACTTTATTTTTACTTTACTTTAACTTTAATAATTCACTTTAATAATTCATACTTTAATAATTCACTTTAATAATTCATACTTTAATAATTTACTTTAATAATTCATACTTTAATAATTCACTTTAATAATTCATACTTTAATAATTCACTTTAATAATTCATACTTTAATAATTCACTTTAATAATTCAAAAATCTATTATAAATAGAATTCAATAGGTTTCATTATTTCATAGAAACTTGAAAATATTTTTCTCTAAACTCTCTCAATCGATTTACATATATATATTTACTCCATATTATTTCAAGATATTATTAGTATACATAAAATATTACGACGGAGTGCTGTCCGAGTGATTTCGAAATTGTTTTTCGAGTAGGATAGGATTAAGGAAATTATGGGTTATAGCTATGGAGGTGATTGAGTATGGTTCATGGGTATGCTCGTGAGGTCAATATAGTGTTTATCATTTCCGTTGCGTCTACGTACCTTTCCTGCAATATTGAATCTCAATATTGATACGTGAGTACTCATAATTTAACTTTTACATACTAATAGTGTATTCCTGACTAGTGCTCGAGTATTTAGGATTATGCATGCTTGTACTTTTGATATTGCCCTTAGACAGGTTAGATTGAATATTGAATTAGTTACACTTGCGGTTGAGATAAGGTATAAGATATGCATGTCCTTGGAAAGCTAGCGAAAAATTAAGGACTTTTCCTTTAGATATCGAATAGTTTCGATGAACGGATTAAAAGTTATAATCAATTGAATTTTCTATATTTTTATTAAAAATGATTATTATTATCGTCGTTTTTATCGTCGTTCTAGTTTTATCTTATTATTATCATTATTATTATCTTTATCAATAAAATGGATTTATCATTAAAAATTGTTATTTTTTTTATTATTACTATCGTTATTATTGTTAAAGTTATAATTAGTATTATTATTATTATTATCCAATTATTATTATTATTATTATTATTATTATTATTATTATTATTATTATTATTATTATTATTAGTATTATTATTATTATTATCATTATTAATATATATATCATTATTTAAAAATGGATATTGTCATTGTTATTATTATTATTACTATATATTATCATTAAGATAATTATTAGTATTATCGTTAAAAATGTTATAGTAACTATCATTATTAATATTAGTGTAATTAAAATAAATATTTGTAACACCTAATTATTTTGATTACTATTATTATCATTATTATGAACACGATATAAAAGACGATTAAAAGCTATTAAACGAAACGATTAGGAAATAATGAGTAAGAGTATCATGATGAAATTAAAATATTATAAGATATTGATTTAGATAAAATTATCGTTCTTATTATTTTTATCATTACTATTATTATTAAAAATATCGTTAGTATTAAAACTATCATTTTAACAAAAATTATCATTTTAATAGAAATGTCATTGTTACTATAAAATATCATTATTATTATTATTTTAAATAGAATTATTATTTTAAAGATAATATTAAAAATTATCGTAAATATTAAAGTTATCATAATTAGAATTATCGTTTTATCATAATGTCATCTTAGTAATTATAAATATTGATATTTTTATAATAATTATTATTATTACAAAATAATACAACTTTTACTTACTATCATTATAGATATTATTTTATCAAATAAATATGTGATACAAACATATTTTACTACGTGTAATAACTTACTTTAATAATACCTATCATATTATCTTTATGATATTAAATGAACCCTATAAATTTTATTACTTAATATATATAAAAGTATATTATATTATATAAATTTAATATAAAATTTTATTTATTAATAAATAAATTATATTATTTACTCTAATAAATCTTTTAAAAATATAAAACGACGATATTTAAACTATATATTAATCATGTATAGATTTTTGGAAATTATTTTGAGTCAAATTTACTTTTATTGACTTTTACATATTAGTCTCGAGCATTAGGATTGTGGTACACTATGACTTGGCCTAATTTGTTAGACAAATATTGACCAACACATAATTATATATAATTAATTTAGGTTCGTGAATCCGAGGCCAACCTTGCACTTGTTCAATGACGTTATATGTATTTTTACTACGAAATACAGTATGGTGAGTTTCATTTGCTCCCTTTTTAAATGCTTTTGCAATATATATTTTTGGGACTGAGAATACATGCGCTGTTTTTATAACTGTTTTACGAAATAGACACGAGTAAATGAAACTACATTCTATAGTTGAATTATTAAACCGAATATGCCCCTTTTTATTAAGTCTGGTAATCTAAGAATTAGGGAATAGACACCCTAATTGACGCGAATCCTAAAGATAGATCTATTGGGCCTAACAAACCCCATCCAAAGTACCGGATGCTTTAGTACTTCGAAATTTATATCATGTCCGAAGGAGGATCCCGGAATGATAGGGGATATTCTTATATGTATCTAGTTAATGTCGGTTACCAGGTGTTCACCATATGAATGATTATTTTTGTCTCTATGCATGGGACGTATATTTATGAGAACTGGAAATGAAATTCTTGTGGTCTATTAAAATGATGGAAATAAATGATTATGATAAACTAATGAACTCACCAACCTTTTGGTTGACACTTTAAAGCATGTTTATTCTCAGGTGTTAAAGAAATCTTCCGCTGTGCATTTGCTCATTTTAAAGATATTACTTGGAGTCTTTCATAGCATATTTCGAAGAACGTTGCATTCGAGTCATTGAGTTCATCAAAGATTATTATTAAATCAATTTATAGTTGGATAGTGGATATTATGAAATGGTATGCATGCCTGTCAATTTTCGATGTAAAGAAATTTTGTCTTTTAAAAACGAATGCAATGTTTGTAAAATGTATCATATAGAGGTCAAATACCTCGCAATGTAATCAACTATTGTGAATCGTTTATAATGTATATGAACGGGTCATTTCAAGTCGCGCCAGCATTTAACAAGTGTTTAATACTTCGTAAACATACGCACTTTCCAAGTGTACTTTCAGGGGGTATAAACGTTAAGTTAGTTACCAAGTGCCCACGGTTAAACATATACTTTATCATACTGTTTTGAAACGCTCTTTGTAGCACTGAAATCTCGTGGCCTACCTTACATACTGTTATACTTAAACTATAGCTCACCAACCTTTGTGTTGACGTTTTTAAGCATGTTTTTCTCAGGTGCTTAAGGTTGCTTCCACTGTGTACTAGTCTTGCTGTAGACACCCGTTGCTCTAGAGATGTCACTGCATGAACTACTTTAACTTGCATTCAAACTTTAATACTTTTGAAACTATGATTTGTAACGACCTAAGGGTCATGTACTATTATTAATGGCTTCTGTTCATTGAGGCAAACTCTTGGTTACTAAACATTTGACGTTGGTTATAACGTCACCTTTTATCATGAATGCAAACTTGTTTTGAAAACGCATATAGTATTTGCCTTGTAATGATCCTGTTGTTGATGGTCCGTACATGATGATTTAGTACGGGGTGTCACATTTGGTATCAGAGCATTGGTTGTAGGGAATTAGGTTGCATTAGTGAGTCTAAGACCGACCCGATTAGGATTCACTAATAGGACTAATCTACAACTTGCTAGTTTACTTGTTTCCGTTGAACTTACTGCATGCTGCTGCTTACTTTTACTGCTATATGCCGTACGCTACTACATGATTTCACTACTGCATGATACTATTTGCTTTTGATTGCATGCTACTTCCGTATAATTCGTTATTATTGCCATGCTACTTACTGTTATACATGATTTAGACTGTTGGCCTAATACGTGCTTGCTTTATGACTTACTGACATGGAAAATTTATTTTTTCCTTTTTCAGATGTCGGATATTCCACCTGCTATCATTTTGGGCAGTTCAGACTCGTCAGCCACCACACCTACTGCTGCTGCCGACACACCGATCCCTTTGCCTACTAGTGACCCCGACGCTTCATCTTCCAGAGCTAGCAGCCATGCGCCTGCCCCAGTGGTTACTTCTAATGGAACCCAGGACCCTTCGGAGATTCCAGCTCCATCTGCCCCTGGACCCTCGGTGTCACAGCCCCGCTCCGGTGAGATTGTGATTCCCGCGGAATTCGGGGAAGGTCCATTCCGTAAACGGTATCGCCATTGGTGCCGACGCGCCCCTGATGGACGTCTCATTCTGATCGGACCCGCCCGTTACCTACAGATGATAGCCGCCCAAGGAGGGCCGCCCGTGCAGTCACCACCACATGATTCGGACGACCCATCATCCGCTGATTCTTCATCCGATGACTCATCCACGACGACTCGAGTGACGATGACCCCGATGAGGAGGACCTTGATGCACCTGTGCAGCCACCCTTGAAACGACCCGACCCAAACCATAGGGACGAATACAATAACATATGATTACATCGCGAGGTACTTGACCTCTAAATGATACATTTTACAAACATTGCATTCGTTTTTAAAAGACTACCTTTCATTACATCGAAAGTTGATAGGTATGCATACCATTTCATAATATCCAAACTATAAATGACCTAATCTGCCATTTACTTAATAATAATCTCTAATGAACTTCAACGACTCGAATGCAACGTCTTTTGAAATATGTCATGAATGATTCCAAGTAATATCCATAAAATGAGCTAATGCACAGCGGAAGATTTCTTTCAAACCTGAGAATAAACATGCTTTCAAGTGTCAACCAAAAGGTTGGTGAGTTCATTAGTTTATCATAATCATTTATTTCCATCATTTTAATAGACCACAAGAATTTCATTTCCAATTCTCATAAATATACGTCCCATGCATAGAGACAAAAATAATCATTCATATGGTGAACACCTGGTAACCGACATTAACAATATGCATATAAGAATATCCCCTATCATTCCGGGATCCTCCTTCGGACATGATATAAATTTCGAAGTACTAAAGCATCCGGTACTTTGGATGGGGTTTGTTAGGCCCGATAGATCTATCTTTAGGATTCGCGTCAATTAGGGTGTCTGTTCCCTAATTCTTAGATTACCAGACTAAAAAGGGGCATATTCAGTTTAATAATCCAACCATAGAATGTAGTTTCGATCACTTGTGTCTATTTCGTAAAGCATTTATAAAAGCAGTGCATGTATTCTCAGTCCCAAAAATATATATTGCAAAAGCATTTAAAAAGGGAGCAAATGAAACTCACGCATATAATTATTGTAAAACATTTAATAAAATATTTGCATGTATTCTCAGCCCCAAAAATGTAAAGAGTAAAAGGGAGCAAATGAAACTCACCATACTGTATTTTGTAGTAAAAATACATATAACATCATTGAACAAGTGTAGGGTTGGCCTCGGATTCACGAACCTATAGTAATTATATATATTCGTGTATTTGTCAATATTAGTCTAATAAATTAAATTAAGTCATAGTGTAACATAATCCTAATGCTCGAGTCTAATATGCAAAGATCGACGAAAAATAGTTTGACTCAAAAATGATTTTCAAAAGTTTATAAATGATTAATATATAATTTAAATATCGTCTTTTTATATTTTTAAAATATTTAAAAGATTTAATAGAGTAAATAATATAATTCATTTATTAATAATTACAATTTTATATTAAATTATACTTTTATATATCTTAAGTAATAAAATTTATAAAGTGCATTTAATATCATAAAAATATCGTGATAGATTCTATTGAGAAAATTATATAATTTGTATTACATTTTTATTTGATAAACTGGCATAATAATAATAATTATAACTTTTAATAATACTAAATGATAGTAATAATAAAAATAACAATTTTTAAGAATAATACTTTTGATAGATAATGATAATAATAATAAGAATAATGATAATAGTGATAATAATAATAATATTAATAACAATAATAATAATAATAATAACTAAATAAAAATTAGAACGAAGATAACGACGACGATAATAATAATCATTTTTACACAACTTCATATGACTATAACTTCTAATCCGTTCATCGGAACGATTCGACATCTAAAGGAAAAGTTCTTAATTTTTCGCTAGCTTTTTAAGGATATGCATATCTTATATCTTATTTCATCCCTAGTATAACAACCTTTAAGATTCAACATAACCTATCTAAGGGCAACATCAAATATAAAGACATGCACAATCCTATATTCTCGAGCACTAGTCAGGGATACACTATTAGTAAATAAAAGTTAAGTTATGAGTGCTCACGTATCAATATTGAGGTTCAATATTGCAGGAAAGGTACGTAGACGAAACGGAGATGATAAACACTAAATTGACCTCACGAGCATACCCATGATCCATACCCATCACCTCCATAATTATAACCCGTAATTTCCTTAGCCCTATCCCACTCGAAAAACTCATTTTGAAATCACGCGGGCAGAACCTCGTCGTATTATTTTATGTGTATATTAATAATACTAATACTACAAATTATTAATAATAATTAATATAAATCATAAAATAAATAAAATACATACGTAGTACTTGTGTGAAAAAAGATGGAGAAAGTTGATTTTTGTGAAAAGAACTAAAATATGTTCGATATATAAAGAATTCATGAGTTGTGGTGCATTCCAGCTCATATCCAATCATTCAAGGGCTACCGACGTTTTAATATTATATATATATATATATATATATATATATATATATATATATATATATATATAATATATTTAATTTACATAATTACTTATATATTATATTATATTTACGTTTATGGTAAAAATATAATTTTTACAAAAATGGCACGGTCGTGGTCCCACGACTCATGTACCACTTTCGGTTTTTCGAGTATACTTTCGTACATTTAGAAAACTAGACTTTTACGTTTTGTGCCTCGTACCCTTATCAAAAATTAGACTTAAATTTATGGAAAACTAACCTACTCAAAATGTAATTTAATCTTTTAAGCGTTTTGGTCATTACTTTTATAAATCAAAGTCCCGTTATCTGTCCAAATATATTTTAAATCAAAACGTTTTATAACTAAGTTAAAATATATTTAGAATTATAAATTTATACACAATATATATTTGAAATATTTATCTCATAAAATATTATTTATCCTTTCAAAACTAATTATATTTCAAAGTATAATTTAAGATCGTTTACATAATCGAAATATTATAGCATGTAACGTTTTATGCCTTAAACTTAATTTGATAAAATCCTTTTATGCACCAACGTTCATTTTAATTTCCTTAAACTTTCTAACTAATATAACTTAATATCAATTGAATCAACTAAAAAGTGTTACTATCGTTTACATAACTAATTTGTAATCATAAATATTTAATATACTTAAACACGTTTTAAACTCACGTTGCACGTTATTTTTATCTAACAACCAATAATCCAACTTACGTTATTTAAATAAAGACATTTTGATAATAAAGTTATGTTATATTGAAAATCGTTTTCGCACGTTTGAAAATAGATTAATCAAGTATTATGAAATTCAATTATCCATTAACCTTTGTCTAATCCTCAATGATAACACTTTTGTTCTTACATGTAACCACTTTTCCAAATATTCCGAATACCGTTAAAAGTAAGGGTTTCCGAATTCAAAGTGGACCTCATACAGAGACTCATAATCATAATTCAATGTATCTGATAAATCCATCATTTGATATTATCTTATAATCTTGTCGATAAAGTTACATCGAACAAATACATTCATGTAAAGTATTATCTATTCAATACCTTGATAGTATTTCCAGGTTCATAAAATAGATCTCACAGCTTATAATCATATCCACTAATCCGTTCTAGGTTTTATATAATATATCTCAATTTAATAATCACACATATGTATATGTATATATAATTGTTCGTGAATCGCTAGGCATGGTCAAAGGGTAATTGATTATATGAATATAGTTTTCAAAACTTTCGAGACTCAACATTACATATCTTTGCTCATCGTGTCGGGAACATATAAAGATTAAAGTTTAAATTTGATCGGAAATTTCCGGGTCATCACATTACCTACCCGTTAAAAGAAATTTCGTCCCGAAATTTGATAGAGGTCGTCATGGCTAACAGTAAGAATGTTATTATGACGAATGTAAACTGATACATAGAGTTTTATCATCATTGAGTGATATAGATAACCCAATTTGATTATGCGAAGAGTATAAGTGAAGCTATCGCAAAAGAGTGAAAAATGAATAAATGCAGGTTTGACTTAACCGGCGGCGTGTTCAAGATTGCTTTCCGGAATTTAAGGAATTTAGAAGAAATCTTCATAATAAGATTTGATTCTTCGGTAATTAAGGAGATTTAGATCTTCTTTGGTTGAACGCGATAATCTGCTTCGATTGTTCTGTCGGATATTTCCCTATAAATCCGCCTTCTCCATTTCCTTACGACTCACACCCTCTATTCTTTCTTCCTCAATTCATACTTTAAAACATTCGTTAATATGCTTCATCCCATCCTGATCCTTGATATCCTCTTAACGTTTATATCCGTCATTCTTCTTTTTAATCTGCCACCAGAAGAATCTATTTACTTTTACTATACCCTAGGGTTTATAGTATTTTTAGTTCTCCCGTGTCTTTACGTTGCTATATGCATCGATATATACGGTTTGTAATTTTTCGGGTTGTTGCTAGATTTTTATATCTTCCCTGATATTTCGATGTCCCTGCTTCTGTCTTCTATAATCATCATCATCCATAGTTAATGCTCTCTTCTATTTGCTGCGGTTTATACCCCACATTTCCATTTCGAAGCTTTGTCCTTTCGTTTCTTCTTCTTGTGATTAAATATCTCTTGTAATGGTCCGGAATTCATATGTATGGATTTAAGAAGGAATATAGTAATTGTTCTAAGAAGGAAAGGGTAATGGTAAATCCTGATTTGTTAAATTACCAGAATACCCTGAAAAAGACCGAATCATCAAGAAATATGTTCTTGATATATTTAGAGATTAGATAGAATGTAAGAGTCGTGTAAATGGTACATGATGACGGTATGTCCTGTGAATCATCACATCCATTAGAAACTCAGCATGAATTACTGTAATATAATGACGTTGATCAAGTGTCATTATATTATACTAACCCATGCATCAGTTCCCAACACCACTTCAAAAACATTCATATTCAAATTTTTCAGAATTTAGAAACTAACACAGTTTCTTTTATGTTGCAGATATTACGGAGAGATAAATGATACTTGATAAGAATAGTTGTGAAAATATCTCCAAAGATATTGAGAATATGTATAATGGAAGGTACGAAGATATCTTATAATATTTAAGATATGATGATGATGAAGAATATCTGTCTGTGAAGGTTTAGAATAAGAAGTAAGGTGTTTACTAACGAGTTCGGCAGGCACTGAATCATTTGGATCCTTTGAAGGCAGATTCAGTCTCTGTGATTTGTCCACGGCTTCCTTCATACTTTGCTCAATCCGCTTTTCAGTACCAAATCCTTTCTTTTTCTGAGCTTTACCAACTCACTATCCTTTATCATCAAACTTTTGACCGTTTAAACCATCTACCATTTTTATGTTTCCTCTGCATTTAATGCTATAATATCTGAATCTCTGGTTATCAATCCGAGGTGAGTTCAGAAGAATCGTGTTTTAGATGATTAAACGCTGGTGGTAATATGGTGGAATATGAAAGGTTCCCCAGTAATAACGACGAAAGGGCAATGTATCTATCGGGGTTATAATAAGACTAGTCCGACTGAAAAATCGAAGTTGACTTGCTGGAGCTGTGACAAAATTGGCTACTTTGAAAAGAAATCGAAATGTTGTTTTTGCTAATAAATGATAAAGAATTCGACACAGGTACATGTTAGATTATAACTTTGGTTTCGAGAGTTTTTCAGGTACAAAACTTTGGGTAACGTGTGGTTGGATCATCATCTCAATTGTTTATTATTTGAAGTGTCTTCTAGAATTTCGAAGGGTTTTGATTGCAGATTGTCATAGTCAATATCCAAATGATGAAATCGTCCTAAATCCCGAATGATTTTTCATATCCATCTTGTGTGTTACGATTAAAAGTGATGTGCTATCACATTTTTGAAGTCAAAGTATAGCTTTGAAAAATGTAAAGATCTAAAAGTGATGATTTTGGTTGTATCTCGAGTTGAATTCTGAAATTCCCAAAATCAAAATATGTAATTAGATTCGAATGAGTATGGTTGTTTTGATTTCTATAGAAGAATGTATATTGTTGTGAAAGTAGTGAATATAGTTGATGATTGCTGAATCAGATTCGGAGAATGTAATCATATTAATTGTGAATTCCAATACTTCTCGGGTATTACCTAGCCGTTAAAAAATTTCACAAATAATATTTTGAACAAGAATTCTCATTACAATCTTTATGAAAATATATGTGGGTATATTTTCTTCAGATGTAGTACAGGTTCAATGAGTTAATATCATACTAAACTCATTTGATTTTCGGATTGAATTAGAAATGCATAATCTCTAAAACATTAAAGATTACATAATCTTCACGGAGTATTTTACTAATGCAATCAATACTTTAATTTTTATTTTTACTGATATTTTTCAATGAAGGATGTTGACGCTTGAAGAATTCTTGCGAACTTCGCAATGTACGATTGATGATTTCTAGAAAGTTTCGAGTGCATCGAAGATGAAAGTGTAAAATCATACATGTTATTGAATGATACACTTGATTTATTATGAAATAAAATTCACTGAGTTTGAAACAGAGATTGTGGTTAACAATGATTAAATTGTTAACGAAGAATGTACATCATAGCATATTAGTAATATGAATTAACCGGATAGTTAAATTCCATACATAATAGCTTAGTACAGAAAGATTTATTATGGTTAAAAATTTTATATATATAGGATATACATATAAATTCTTCGGAGGAACTGAGTTAATACTTCATAACTCGTTGTTACAATATACTCGTTATTAATTCGTAATGGTTTCCACAGTGATTTCTTGAACTGGCGGGGCTTGTGATGTTAGAGGTACTGACGATTCTAACGATGTTGACAACACTGTTGGTGAGGCTAAGAGTACTGTTGAAGCTGTTGGTAAAACAGGTCTAGCTTTTACGCACCATTCTTGTCAGGGTTTTGATTCTTCTCTCTATCATCTTTGTCTACTTATCTGATCTAAGGTTAAGGCTGAAATAGATAATCTCTAAGTCTTTAGAGATTACCTAATCACTGCAGGATGATTCTCCGATGAAGTTATGAATCAATACTTCATCATTTGTTGTTGTTGGTACTCCTTGGTATCTTTGGTGCGCGTGACGTTGATATCCGATATACAGAGTAGGATATTGAGGTGTGTGATGCGGATGTGATTGTTGGTGGTGGTAATGATCCTGTTGATGATGGTGGTGCTGTTGATGCCAGTGATGCTGCTGGTGCTTAGGGTATTGAGGTTTGCGATGTTGATGTTACTGGCGGTACTGATTATGCTGCTGGTGCTGCTGATGGTGTTTGTAATCCTTGCACCATAAGCTCTAAAGCTGTCACGCGAGCATGAAGTTCGTTAACTTCTGCTAGTATACTGGGATGATTGTCGGTTGGGACAAGCGGGTAAATAAAATTTAGAATTTGATGTAATATATAATCGTGACGAGATACTCTGGAAATGAGAGAGAAAATGGTTTCACGAGCAGGTTCGCCGGTAAGTGCTTCAGGTTCATCGCCAATAGGGCAATTTGGTGGATGGAAAGGATCACCTTCTTCTTGTCTCCAATAATTGAGGAGGCTACGAACCCATCCCCATTTCATCCAGAATAGATGATGACTGATTGGTTGATCCATTCCGGTCACACTATTTTCGGAGCTCGAATGGAAATCCATATCGACATAACTGTCGAAATCTGAGGAGTTCGAACTAGATGCGGAATCCATCTCGTATGATCAGAGAAAGAATTTTGGTATAAAATAGATTGTAGAATTTAGATTTTGTATTCCTCAATACATAATTTACATATGTATATATAATACCAAAATCCCATAGATTTCGGAGAATCTTTGAAAAATGTCAGTCAAAGTTCACAGTAACAGATATGTTAAGATAAGAATTCGTCTATACACTATTATGCAATAAATGCAGGAAAGCGCGTCTAGACTTAAGAATGATAAGCAGGTAATTTCCTACAGATGATAAGTAGATGATTTTCGACACAAAATGATAAGCAAAATTTTTGACATGCAGACACGGTCGAAGTCCAGACTCACTAATGTATCCTAATGACTTATCAGTTAGACACACTAATGCAGACCTGGTTCGCTAAGACCACCGCTCTGATACCACATGAAACGACCCGACCCAAACCATAGGGACGAATACAATAACATATGATTACATCGCGAGGTACTTGACCTCTAAATGATACATTTTACAAACATTGCATTCGTTTTTAAAAGACTACCTTTCATTACATCGAAAGTTGATAGGTATGCATACCATTTCATAATATCCAAACTATAAATGACCTAATCTGCCATTTACTTAATAATAATCTCTAATGAACTTCAACGACTCGAATGCAACGTCTTTTGAAATATGTCATGAATGATTCCAAGTAATATCCATAAAATGAGCTAATGCACAGCGGAAGATTTCTTTCAAACCTGAGAATAAACATGCTTTCAAGTGTCAACCAAAAGGTTGGTGAGTTCATTAGTTTATCATAATCATTTATTTCCATCATTTTAATAGACCACAAGAATTTCATTTCCAATTCTCATAAATATACGTCCCATGCATAGAGACAAAAATAATCATTCATATGGTGAACACCTGGTAACCGACATTAACAATATGCATATAAGAATATCCCCTATCATTCCGGGATCCTCCTTCGGACATGATATAAATTTCGAAGTACTAAAGCATCCGGTACTTTGGATGGGGTTTGTTAGGCCCGATAGATCTATCTTTAGGATTCGCGTCAATTAGGGTGTCTGTTCCCTAATTCTTAGATTACCAGACTAAAAAGGGGCATATTCAGTTTAATAATCCAACCATAGAATGTAGTTTCGATCACTTGTGTCTATTTCGTAAAGCATTTATAAAAGCAGTGCATGTATTCTCAGTCCCAAAAATATATATTGCAAAAGCATTTAAAAAGGGAGCAAATGAAACTCACGCATATAATTATTGTAAAACATTTAATAAAATATTTGCATGTATTCTCAGCCCCAAAAATGTAAAGAGTAAAAGGGAGCAAATGAAACTCACCATACTGTATTTTGTAGTAAAAATACATATAACATCATTGAACAAGTGTAGGGTTGGCCTCGGATTCACGAACCTATAGTAATTATATATATTCGTGTATTTGTCAATATTAGTCTAATAAATTAAATTAAGTCATAGTGTAACATAATCCTAATGCTCGAGTCTAATATGCAAAGATCGACGAAAAATAGTTTGACTCAAAAATGATTTTCAAAAGTTTATAAATGATTAATATATAATTTAAATATCGTCTTTTTATATTTTTAAAATATTTAAAAGATTTAATAGAGTAAATAATATAATTCATTTATTAATAATTACAATTTTATATTAAATTATACTTTTATATATCTTAAGTAATAAAATTTATAAAGTGCATTTAATATCATAAAAATATCGTGATAGATTCTATTGAGAAAATTATATAATTTGTATTACATTTTTATTTGATAAACTGGCATAATAATAATAATTATAACTTTTAATAATACTAAATGATAGTAATAATAAAAATAACAATTTTTAAGAATAATACTTTTGATAGATAATGATAATAATAATAAGAATAATGATAATAGTGATAATAATAATAATATTAATAACAATAATAATAATAATAATAACTAAATAAAAATTAGAACGACGATAACGACGACGATAATAATAATCATTTTTACACAACTTCATATGACTATAACTTCTAATCCGTTCATCGGAACGATTCGACATCTAAAGGAAAAGTTCTTAATTTTTCGCTAGCTTTTTAAGGATATGCATATCTTATATCTTATTTCATCCCTAGTATAACAACCTTTAAGATTCAACATAACCTATCTAAGGGCAACATCAAATATAAAGACATGCACAATCCTATATTCTCGAGCACTAGTCAGGGATACACTATTAGTAAATAAAAGTTAAGTTATGAGTGCTCACGTATCAATATTGAGGTTCAATATTGCAGGAAAGGTACGTAGACGAAACGGAGATGATAAACACTAAATTGACCTCACGAGCATACCCATGATCCATACCCATCACCTCCATAATTATAACCCGTAATTTCCTTAGCCCTATCCCACTCGAAAAACTCATTTTGAAATCACGCGGGCAGAACCTCGTCGTATTATTTTATGTGTATATTAATAATACTAATACTACAAATTATTAATAATAATTAATATAAATCATAAAATAAATAAAATACATACGTAGTACTTGTGTGAAAAAAGATGGAGAAAGTTGATTTTTGTGAAAAGAACTAAAATATGTTCGATATATAAAGAATTCATGAGTTGTGGTGCATTCCAGCTCATATCCAATCATTCAAGGGCTACCGACATTTTAATATTATATATATATATATATATATATATATATATATAATATATTTAATTTACATAATTACTTATATATTATATTATATTTACGTTTATGGTAAAAATATAATTTTTACAAAAATGGCACGGTCGTGGTCCCACGACTCATGTACCACTTTCGGTTTTTCGAGTATACTTTCGTACATTTAGAAAACTAGACTTTTACGTTTTGTGCCTCGTACCCTTATCAAAAATTAGACTTAAATTTATGGAAAACTAACCTACTCAAAATGTAATTTAATCTTTTAAGCGTTTTGGTCATTACTTTTATAAATCAAAGTCCCGTTATCTGTCCAAATATATTTTAAATCAAAACGTTTTATAACTAAGTTAAAATATATTTAGAATTATAAATTTATACACAATATATATTTGAAATATTTATCTCATAAAATATTATTTATCCTTTCAAAACTAATTATATTTCAAAGTATAATTTAAGATCGTTTACATAATCGAAATATTATAGCATGTAACGTTTTATGCCTTAAACTTAATTTGATAAAATCCTTTTATGCACCAACGTTCATTTTAATTTCCTTAAACTTTCTAACTAATATAACTTAATATCAATTGAATCAACTAAAAAGTGTTACTATCGTTTACATAACTAATTTGTAATCATAAATATTTAATATACTTAAACACGTTTTAAACTCACGTTGCACGTTATTTTTATCTAACAACCAATAATCCAACTTACGTTATTTAAATAAAGACATTTTGATAATAAAGTTATGTTATATTGAAAATCGTTTTCGCACGTTTGAAAATAGATTAATCAAGTATTATGAAATTCAATTATCCATTAACCTTTGTCTAATCCTCAATGATAACACTTTTGTTCTTACATGTAACCACTTTTCCAAATATTCCGAATACCGTTAAAAGTAAGGGTTTCCGAATTCAAAGTGGACCTCATACAGAGACTCATAATCATAATTCAATGTATCTGATAAATCCATCATTTGATATTATCTTATAATCTTGTCGATAAAGTTACATCGAACAAATACATTCATGTAAAGTATTATCTATTCAATACCTTGATAGTATTTCCAGGTTCATAAAATAGATCTCACAGCTTATAATCATATCCACTAATCCGTTCTAGGTTTTATATAATATATCTCAATTTAATAATCACACATATGTATATGTATATATAATTGTTCGTGAATCGCTAGGCATGGTCAAAGGGTAATTGATTATATGAATATAGTTTTCAAAACTTTCGAGACTCAACATTACATATCTTTGCTCATCGTGTCGGGAACATATAAAGATTAAAGTTTAAATTTGATCGGAAATTTCCGGGTCATCACAACCCTCCACCCCGCCGAAGAAGCGGTATCGCTTCGACGGTACTATTATTCCGGGGATCATCGGAGGACGAGCATTCACTGACGCATTTGGTCGGCGTCATAGGGTTACTGCCCGTAAGCGGCTTGTGCCATACCCTACCGACCCACTCGTGCGTAAGGCACCCCGTTACGTACTGACTATTTCTGGAGCTGGACCGTCTACATCTGCACCACCGGCACCACCGGCACCACCTGCACTGCCTGCCCCACCATCTCCCACTGTGGAGGAATTGACAAGGGAGGTGGGATTCCTTCGAGCTCGAGTTACTGAGCTCGAGGACCAGATGTCCCATGTATTGGACATCCTACACCCACCATCACTGTAGGGCTTTTGTAGTAGATTTCATTATGTAATCTAGTTGTTGTTTTATGTTTCACTTATGTATTGTACGAACTTATACAGATGTATGCAACTTATTATTATTAATGAATGGAACTTTGCGTTATTTAATTCTTGCACGATGTTCTATTTACGTTACTGTATGATGATTATGTGGTATTTGTACCTGGATTGCATTACTCAATAAACATGTGATGTGTTGATTCCATGTTGGTTACCATATACTGTATTATTACTATTTGAATACTGGATTTTGACTTGAGTCAAAATTTTTGTTTAGAACACCATGGCCAACGGACGATCAACATCAACACCTACAGCAGCCCAAATCGAGGAGATGATTGCCGAAAGGGTAGCCGCAGCCATTGCGGAAATGAAACCCCAAGCTCCACCGCCACCGCCACTGGTTATTCAACCCATTCGTAATGGGTGCACGTACAAAGAGTTCCAAAGCTGCAAACCTCATAACTTCAGTGGAACAGAGGGGCTGGTTGGTCTCACTAGATGGTTTGAAAAACTTGAATCTGTGTTTTGAGTCAGCAACTGTTCAGAGGAGAATAAAACCAAGTTTGCTTCATGCACGCTATCTGATGGCGCACTAACGTGGTGGAACACGTTGGCTCAAGAAAAAGGTATCGATGAGGCATTTGCTACTCAATGGGAGGAGTTCAAAGGGGCCCTGATTGAGGAATATTGCCCTAGGACCGAGATCCAAAAGATAGAGATGGAATTCATGCAGTTAAAGGCTGTTGGGAACGACCTTGATAGTTACAACCGGAGGTTTTTGGAATTAGCCCTGATGTGTCCGACAATGGTCACCCCAGAATTCAAGCGTATGGAAAGGTACTTCTGGGAACTTCCTAAGAGCATTAAGGGAAACGTCACCTCGTCCAAGCCACCAAATGTCCCGAAAGCGATGCGCATGGCACATACTTTAATGAACCAAATCACCATCGATGAACCGGAGAAAACTAAGTCTGAAGTAGGTAGTAGCGAGAAGCGCAAATGGGATAACAACAGGGGAAGGACCTATGATTAGAACCCGGCAAAACGACATGAGGGTTTCAGAGGAAACAACAACGGTGGAATCCCCAATCCGAACACCAACTCAAACCCGAACTACAAAGGAACCTTACCACAATGCAAGCAGTGCTACAAGCACCATACTGGGTATTGTAATGTTGTTTGCAAAAAGTGCCAACGGATTGGGCATATCGGGAAGAACTGTAAGGTCACCACTTTGAATGTGAAGGCGAACCCCAATGGACCGAAAAAGTGCTACGAATGCGGATAGACAGGCAATTTCAGAAATGCGTGCCCAAACAAAAGAAAAGACGGCGGACCGCCGCGAGGTAGAGCTTTCAACGTTAATGCAAGGGATGCACGCGAGAATCCCGACTTGGTGACAGGTATATTCATTATCAACAATTTATTAGCTTCTGTCCTATTTGATACTGGTGCCGATAGAAGTTATGTGTGTAGACATTTTTGCGATAAGATTAATTGGTCATTAGTCCCTTTAAAAGAGAGTATGCTTGTCGAAGTCACCAACGGTAAACTTGAGAAAGTTGACCATATTAGTCGAGGAGCTATTATCAACATAGCTGGTGCAGATTTCGAAATTGATTTGATACCCATCAAATTGGTAAGTTTTGAAGTGATCGTCGGTATGGATTGGCTGACGAAAGTAAGGGCCGATATTATTTGTGGAGATAAAGCTCTTCGCATACCACACGGAAACGGTGAGCCACTGATCATCTACGGAGAGAGATGTACCTCGAAGCTGAACCTCATTAGTTGCGTGAAAGCGCAAAAGATTATGAAGAAGGGACGTTTTGCTGTCCTAGCGCATGTGAAAGCGGCAGAAACCGAGGTGAAGAATGTGAACGACGTTCGAATTGTGAACGAATTTTACGATGTCTTCCCGAAAGAATTACCTGGATTACCGCCGCCGAGAGCAGTAGAGTTTCAAATCGATTTAGTGCCAGGAGCTGCACCTGTAGCTCGCGCACCTTATAGACTCGTACCTTCCGAGATGCAAGAATTACAGAGTCAACTACAAGAGCTGTTAGATCGAGGATTTATCCAACCAAGTTTCTCGCCTTGGGGCGCACCTATTCTGTTTGTGAAGAAGAAGGATAGATCCTTCCGTATGTGTATCGACTACCGTGAACTCAACAAATTGACAATCAAGAATCGGTATCCTCTTCCCAGAATTGACGAACTTTTTGATCAACTACAAGGATCGAGCGTTTACTCAAAGATCGATTTGCGATCCGGTTATCACCAGTTGAGGGTGAAGGAAAGTGACGTGATGAAAACTGCATTCAGAATCCATTATGGTCATTATGAGTTTCTCGTGATGCCATTCGGATTGACCAACGCACCTGCCGTGTTCATGGACCTCATGAATCGTGTCTGCAAGCCATACCTGGATAAGTTTGTTATCGTCTTCATAGATGATTTCCTCATCTACTCTAAGAGCGAAGAAGAAAATGAGCAATATCTTCGATTAGTGCTTGAACTCTTGAGACAAGAACAACTTTATGCGAAATTCTCCAAGTATGAATTTTGGTTGAAGGAAGTCCAGTTTCTGGGTCATGTTGTGAGCGACCAAGGTATCAAAGTTGATCCCGCTAAGATTGAAGCTATCAGCAAGTGGGAAACCCCCACTACTCCGACTCATATCCGCCAATTCCTAGGTCTCGCCGGCTACTACCGAAGGTTTATTGAAGGGTTCTCTCTAATTGCGCGTCCTTTGACCGCGCTGACTCACAAGGGGAAGAAGTTCATTTGGGAACCCACACACGAATCAGCATTCCAAACTTTGAAGAAGAAGTTAACCACCGCACCTATCTTATCTCTTCCTGAAGGCAGTGACGATTTCGTTGTTTATTGCGATGCGTCGAAAAGTGGTTTTGGTTGTGTACTGATGCAAAGATCAAAGGTTATTACCTATGCTTCCCGTCAACTGAAGATTCACGAACGGAACTACACTACTCACGATCTCGAACTTGGAGCCGTTGTCTTTGCGCTCAAATTGTGGAGACACTATTTGTATGGAACTAAGGGCACTATCTTCACCGATCACAAGAGTCTCCAACACATCTTTGATCAGAAGCAATTGAATATGAGACAGCGTCGATGGATCGAGATGCTAAACGACTATGATTGTGAACTTCGCTATCATCCTGGCAAGGCCAATGTTGTAGCTGATGCGTTGAGCCGAAAGGAGAGAATGGCACTTCTTCGTGTTAGGGCTCTGAACATCACCATCCATTCGAACCTCAACAGCCAGATCAGAGTAGCCCAAGGTGAGGCTCTCAATGAGGAGAATATATCTCATGAACATTTGAACATTCCTGTCTCTCGATTCGAGGTTAGGGAGTCTGGACTCTGATGTTATGCCGGAAGAATTTGGGTACCCCTTTATGGAGACCTACGGAATCTTATACTTGATGAAGCACACAAATCGAGATATTCGATTCACCCCGGTGTGGGCAAGATGTACCACGACCTTAAAGAACAGTACTGGTGGCCGAATCTTAAGAAGGACGTTGCGACTTATGTTGGTAAGTGATTGACTTGTTCGAAAGTTAAAGCCGATAATCAGAGGCCCTCTGGATTGCTTCAACAACCAGAAATCCCACAATGGAAGTGGGAACGGATAACAATGGATTTCAACACCAAGCTACCAAAGACAGTGGGCGGATACGATACTATTTGGGTTATTGTTGACCGCCTTACCAAATCTGCACATTTTCTAGCGATGAAGGAAACGGATACTGAAATGTCCCGTTCTTATTGATTAAAAACGTTCCATATTAATTGATTTCGTTGCGAGGTTTTGACCTCTATATGAGACGTTTTTCAAAGACTGCATTCATTTTAAAACAAACCATAACCTTTATTTCATCAATAAAGGTTTAAAAAGCTTTACGTAGATTATCAAATAATGATAATCTAAAATATCCTGTTTACACACGACCATTACATAATGGTTTACAATACAAATATGTTACAACAAAATAAGTTTCTTGAATGCAGTTTTTACACAATATCATACAAGCATGGACTCCAAATCTCGTCCTTATTTAAGTATGCGACAGCGGAAGCTCTTAATAATCACCTGAGAATAAACATGCTTAAAACGTCAACAAAAATGTTGGTGAGTTATAGGTTTAACCTATATATATCAAATCGTAACAATAGACCACAAGATTTCATATTTCAATACACATCCCATACATAGAGATAAAAATTATTCATATGGTGAACACCTGGTAACCGACAATAACAAGATGCATATATAAGAATATCCCCATCATTCCGGGACACCCTTCGGATATGATATAAATTTCGAAGTACTAAAGCATCCGGTACTTTGGATGGGGTTTGTTAGGCCCAATAGATCTATCTTTAGGATTCGCGTCAATTAGGGTGTCTGTTCCCTAATTCTTAGATTACCAGACTTAATAAAAAGGGGCATATTCGATTTCGATAATTCAACCATAGAATGTAGTTTCACGTACTTGTGTCTATTTTGTAAATCATTTATAAAACCTGCATGTATTCTCATCCCAAAAATATTAGATTTTAAAAGTGGGACTATAACTCACTTTCACAGATTTTTACTTCGTCGGGAAGTAAGACTTGGCCACTGGTTGATTCACGAACCTATAACAATATATACATATATATCAAAGTATGTTCAAAATATATTTACAACACTTTTAATATATTTTGATGTTTTAAGTTTATTAAGTCAGCTGTCCTCGTTAGTAACCTACAACTAGTTGTCCACAGTTAAATGTACAGAAATAAATCGATAAATATTATCTTGAATCAATCCACGACCCAGTGTATACGTATCTCAGTATTGATCACAACTCAAACTATATATATTTTGGAATCAACCTCAACCCTGTATAGCTAACTCCAACATTCACATATAGAGTGTCTATGGTTGTTCCGAAATATATATAGATGTGTCGACATGATAGGTCGAAACATTGTATACGTGTCTATGGTATCTCAAGATTACATAATATACAATACAAGTTGATTAAGTTATGGTTGGAATAGATTTGTTACCAATTTTCACGTAGCTAAAATGAGAAAAATTATCCAATCTTGTTTTACCCATAACTTCTTCATTTTAAATCCGTTTTGAGTGAATCAAATTGCTATGGTTTCATATTGAACTCTATTTTATGAATCTAAACAGAAAAGTATAGGTTTATAGTCGGAAAAATAAGTTACAAGTCATTTTTGTAAAGGTAGTCATTTCAGTCGAAAGAACGACGTCTAGATGACCATTTTAGAAAACATACTTCCACTTTGAGTTTAACCATAATTTTTGGATATAGTTTCATGTTCATAATAAAAATCATTTTCTCAGAATAACAACTTTTAAATCAAAGTTTATCATAGTTTTTAATTAACTAACCCAAAACAGCCCGCGGTGTTACTACGACGGCGTAAATCCGGTTTTACGGTGTTTTTCGTGTTTCCAGGTTTTAAATCATTAAGTTAGCATATCATATAGATATAGAACATGTGTTTAGTTGATTTTAAAAGTCAAGTTAGAAGGATTAACTTTTGTTTGCGAACAAGTTTAGAATTAACTAAACTATGTTCTAGTGATTACAAGTTTAAACCTTCGAATAAGACAGCTTTATATGTATGAATCGAATGATGTTATGAACATCATTACTACCTTAATTTCCTTGGATAAACCTACTGGAAAAGAGAAAAATGGATCTAGCTTCAATGGATCCTTGGATGGCTCGAAGTTCTTGAAGCAGAATCATGACACGAAAACAAGTTCAAGTAAGATCATCACTTGAAATAAGATTGTTATAGTTATAGAAATTGAACCAAAGTTTGAATATGATTATTACCTTGTATTAGAATGATAACCTACTGTAAGAAACAAAGATTTCTTGAGGTTGGATGATCACCTTACAAGATTGGAAGTGAGCTAGCAAACTTGAAAGTATTCTTGATTTTATGAAACTAGAACTTTTGGAATTTATGAAGAACACTTAGAACTTGAAGATAGAACTTGAGAGAGATCAATTAGATGAAGAAAATTGAAGAATGAAAGTGTTTGTAGGTGTTTTTGGTCGTTGGTGTATGGATTAGATATAAAGGATATGTAATTTTGTTTTCATGTAAATAAGTCATGAATGATTACTCATATTTTTGTAATTTTATGAGATATTTCATGCTAGTTGCCAAATGATGGTTCCCACATGTGTTAGGTGACTCACATGGGCTTCTAAGAGCTGATCATTGGAATGTATATACCAATAGTACATACATCTAAAAGCTGTGTATTGTACGAGTACGAATACGGGTGCATACGAGTAGAATTGTTGATGAAACTGAACGAGGATGTAATTGTAAGCATTTTTGTTAAGTAGAAGTATTTTGATAAGTGTATTGAAGTCTTTCAAAAGTGTATAAATACATATTAAAACACTACATGTATATACATTTTAACTGAGTCGTTAAGTCATCGTTAGTCGTTACATGTAAGTGTTGTTTTGAAACCTTTAGGTTAACGATCTTGTTAAATGTTGTTAACCCAATGTTTATAATATCAAATGAGATTTTAAATTATTATATTATCATGATATTATCATGTATGAATATCTCTTAATATGATATATATACATTAAATGTCTTTACAACGATAATCGTTACATATATGTCTCGTTTAAAAATCATTAAGTTAGTAGTCTTGTTTTTACATATGTAGTTCATTGTTAATATACTTTATGATATGTTTTCTTATCAAAGTATCATGTTAACTATATAATATATATCCATATATATGTCATCATATAGTTTTTACAAGTTTTAACGTTCGTGAATCACCGATCAACTTGGGTGGTCAATTGTCTATATGAAACATATTTCAATTAATCAAGTCTTAACAAGTTTGATTGCTTAACATGTTGGAAACATTTAATCATATAAATATCAATCTCAATTAATATATATAAACATGGAAAAGTTCGGGTCACTACAGATACAATGGAGAGACTTGCTCAACTATACATCAAAGAGGTTGTATCTCGTCATGGTGTACCTTTATCGATCATCTCAGATCGCGATCCCCGTTTTGCTTCCAGATTTTGGCGTTCTTTACAAGAAGCTATGGGAACCCGTCTCGATATGAGTACTGCTTATCACCCACAGACCGACGGGCAAAGTGAACGAACGATTCAGATATTGGAAGACATGTTGCGTGCATGTGTTATTGATTTCGGAAGGGCCTGGGAAAGGCATTTGCCACTCACCGAATTTTCTTACAACAACAGTTATCACTCTAGCATTAATGTCGCACCTTTTGAAGCGTTGTATGGCCGCAAGTGTCGATCTCCTATTTGTTGGGACGAAGTAGGCGAAAAGCAAATCACCGGACCCGAGGTAGTCTATGAAACGACGGAGAAGATTGCTTAGATTCAAGCGAGACTTAAGACTACCCGTTGTGAAGACCCGTCCTAATCCATCTGGACGAAGTCCATATCGATTATAAACAATTCACAACAGTTGATTACATCGCGAGGTACTTGACCTTTATATGATACATTTTACAAACATTGCATTCGTTTTTGAAAAGATAATCTTTCATTACATCAAAAGTTGACGTCAGGCATACCATTTCATAATATATCTAACTATAATTGACTTAATAATAATCTTGATGAACGCGACGACTCGAATGCAACGTCTTTTGAAATATGTCATGAATGACACCAAGTAATATCTCTAAAATGAGCAAATGCACAGCGGAAGATTTCTTTCATACCTGAGAATAAACATGCTTTCAAGTGTCAACCAAAAGGTTGGTGAGTTCATTAGTTTAACATAAATAATCATTTCATAATTTTAATAGACCACAAGATTTCATATTTCCATTTCTCATAAACATACGTCCCGTGCATAGAGACAAAAGTATCATTCATATGGATTGAACACCTGGTAACCGACATTCACAATATGTATATAAGAATATCCCCATCATTCCGGGATCCTCCTTCGGACATGATATAAATTTCGAAGTACTAAAGCATCCGGTACTTTGGATGGGGCTTGTTGGGCTCGATAGATCTATCTTTAGGATTCGCGTCAATTAGGGTGTCTGTTCCCTAATTCTTAGATTACCAGACTTAATAAAAAGGGGCATATTCGGTTTAATAATCCAGCCATAGAATGTAGTTTTAAGTACTTGTGTCTATTTCGTAAAACAGTTATAAAAATAGCGCATGTATTCTCAGTCCCAAAAATATATATTGCAAAAGCATTTAAAAGGGATCAAATGAAACTCACGCATATAAATATTGTAAAATAGTTATTAAAACAGTGCATGTATTCTCAGCCCAAAATGTAATGAGTAAAAGGGAGAAAATGAAACTCACCTAATGTATTTTGTAGTAAAAATACATATGACAATATTGAACAATGCAGGGTTGGCCTTGGATTCAAGAACCTATACCAATGGTATATCTATTAAAACATATAATCGTAATTGAACAAAATTATATCTTATTATTAGTGATATAATTTTTATATTATTAACTTATATATTTTTCGTTATTAAATGTATTCATTTTGTATATAAAAGTATTGATATTGTTAAATTGTATATGTTAAATATATATATATATATATATATTTATATATATATCATTCTTTTGTTGAAACTAAAATTTATAATAATAATGTAATAATATTTGTAATGATAAAAAAATGATAATATTGATAATACTTAATATTACTTAATAAAAATAATAATACTAATAATCTTACTAGTAATGATGTTAATAATATTAACTATAAAAATATTAGATTTACTGTAAATGATAGTTTTAAATAATAAATCTTATAATAGTGATAATAATAGTAGTTTTTAATAAAATGAAAACTGTAGTATTGATGGTAATGAAAATATTCATTTTAATGATAATAGTACTATAATGATAACATTAATACTAATAATAATATTAATAATACTTATAACAATTTAATGATAATAGCAATAATAATAATACTTAAGGATAATACTAAAATGGTAATTCATGATACATATGCTAATACTAATGATAACAATTATAATATTTATGAATGTAAATATGATAATAATATTTATAATATTCTAATAATAACAATAATAATAAAAATAATAATAATAATAATAATAATGATAATAATAATAATAATAATAATAATTACTAATAATAAACATAACAATAATAATCACAATAATAATAATAAAAAATGATAATATTAATAATAGTTAATAATAATAATAAGTTGAATATGAAACTACCTTTATAGGCTCAAAAAGACAATAAACTGCCCAAGCCGGGACTCGAACCCACGACCTCCCGAATACCCACTAGCACCCTTAACCAATTCGTCTGTGTTTGTTTTTCTGAAATTAACTACCCTCAAATATATATATAACCTGTAATATCATCTCCTCATCTTCTTCATGACCTAATCGCCCAAAGTTTAATCAATCAGTGCAACCATTTAACAATTTGGGTTTTAAGATTCTTATAGACGCAGAAAACGACTAGTGATTGATTACATTGTTTAGAACAGAATTAAAATAAAAAAATAACTGAATCAGTCGATATAGAACTTTTTGAACTTGAAATTAAACTCGAAATTAGAAGCTGTTATAGACCTCGACTCCTTCATAAAAAAAATTTCAAATCTTCCATATAAACTATATAAATCGTCAATTTAACTCAGAATACTAAAACAAGCTCGAATTTCACGAAGAACAGATGTTTGACTTTTTTAGAAATTAGCTTTGACTCTCAAATTCAAACTCGATATGAAAAATTGGAATTTGAAATCTTCCAAAAAGTTTAAATGAATGATTTAAAAGAGAACAGCATTTAAGGATTTTCAATTTTCATATGAATTTGAAAAATGACCAAAATATAAAACATACAGAGTATGTATCTGTGTTCTTCAGTTTTTTTTATTTCATCGATTCACTGCTGTTGTAACTGATAATTGGTTATGGAAGGGTTTGAGTAATTTGTTTACACTTGAGTGGAATGGATAATATTGAAAAATTTAGTCGACATTGATAGACATGAATATTCGTTCAGTAAAAGAACAAATAAGAAAAAAATCAAAATAGAAAACGATTGATAATGGCATTTGTTTGTTTCTGTGATTGATTTTGATCCTCTGATCTGTCTTAGCAACATAAATAAAATTAATACAGTATGATAGATACTTGTAATAGAATTGTATTCCTTTTTCGGATTATATAATGAATTTTACTAATTAATAAATATATATTAATAATAATAATCCAAATAAATAAAAATAATACTTATTATATCAGTATATAACCATATAAACGGGGTACATCTGTATTTATATAAGTTTTATATTAAATAAATTGTTGATATCAATTTATTAATAAAATCCATTAATATTATTAATTTTGATAAGAATACTAATAATAATAATAATAATATTAATAATAAAAATACTAATATTAATAATGATAATAACAATAATAATAATAATAATAATTATATTAATACTAAAATTAATAATAATACTATAATAATAATTATACAATGATAATAATCATCTTATTAATGATAATATTAATTATTTTTAATGTTCAATATAATATTTATATATCTAATAATATCTCTAATATTAATTCTAATAATTAAAATTACAACTTGACTACTGGTTATAATACTAATAATGGTGTTAACAATGAAAACAATAATATTAGTAATTATAATAACTCGAATGTATCAAATTTCATAAAATAAGTTTTAATAATATTATAAGTATTGAATGAAATAATGTAACAACTATACTTGTAATTACATTTAATATAATATACAATATTATATTATGTGATAACATTTTTTTAATATTTATATATTACAATTAATTGTAAATTATATATATTTATATATATTCATTTTAATAGCACTTAATTATTCCATAACCTATCTTTCATAACTAATTCTAATGTTTAAATCATATTTTATAATTTCAATTTATTATTTCTACTTACATTTATATATACATATTTATTTACAAACAATTGTTCGTGAATCGTCGGTACAGTCAAAGGGTAAATGATTATATGAACATAGATTTCAAAACTTTCGAGACTCAACATTACAAACTTTGCTTATCTTGTCAGAAATATATAAAGATTAAAGTTTAAATTTGATCGGAAATTCCCGGGTCATCACAGTACCTACCCGTTAAAGAAATTTCGTCCCGAAATTTGAGTGAGGTCGTTATGACTAACAATAAATATGTTTTCCTGACGAATATGAGCTGATAAATAGAGATTTATTACCATAGAGTAATATGGATAAAATAATTCGATTACTCGAAGAGTACGAGTGAAATTATCACCAAATAGTGAAATGAGAAAGACATGTTTCATCATAACTTTTGATTAGTCATGGTTGAATTTAGAAAATAAGGTGTGTCTTAACTTCTGACATTGTCTTGATTGAATTCCGGAATTCAAGGGATTTAAAGAAAATCTTCGAAATCTAAAAGATTTGATTCTTCGGCGAGTAAGGAAATTAAGATCTTTATAATTAAATACGGTGATCTGTCTCAGTTACTCTGTCTGATATTTCCATTATAAATTAAACTCTTCCGTTCCATTATTCTCACCATTCCTATACTTTCTTTCTTAGTTCATACATCCAAAAGATGGTGAAAATGCTTAATCCAGTTCTGATCCTTGTCCTCATCCTGATTATCGCAACAATCATTCTCCTTTTCCAACTTCTACCGGAGGAATCCGTTTATTTCTACTATGCTTTAGGGATTATTGTATTTATAATCCTCCCGTGTCTTTATATTGCTATACGCACTGATATCCACGGTTTGTAATTTTGGTGTTGTTGTTGGGCTTTATATTTTCTCTTATATTTTGGAGCTCTTTGCCTTTTTATTATCCTCCCGACCTCTAGTAAAGCGAGTAATGGTCCAGAATTCGTATGGAATTTTGAATAAACATCGTGTTCTAAATAAGAACTAATGTATTAGCACGATTTGATTTATCAAATTACCAGAATCACTGAGAATAGAACTATCAAGAAAATACTTTCTTGATATGTTCAGAAGTTAAGCATAATGAAAGAGTTATGTAACATGGCACGTGATGACGTTAGGATCTGTGAATCATCACGTCCCATTAGAAACTCAGCATGACTTACTGTAATATAATCACGTTGATCAAGTGTCATTATATTATACTAACTCATGCATCAGTTCCCAACATTACTTCAATAACATTCATATTTTAAGCTCGAAAGTTTACAGAATATAGAAACTAACAGTTTCTATTGATGTAATACTGATAACACGAAGAGATTAATGATTTCAGATAAGAATAGTTATAAAAATATCTCCAGAAATATGGAGGATATTTATAATGAAAGATACGATAATATCTCATAATATCTAAGATCAGCGGATGATAGAAACTATTGTCTGCAAGGGTTTAGAGTAAGGAGCAAGATATTCACTAAAGAGTTTAGCAGACATTGAATCATTTGGATTCTTTGAAGTCAAACTTATTCTTTGTGATTTGTCCACGGCTTTCTTCATAGTTTCCCATAATCTGCTTTTTGGTACTAAATTTTCTCTTGAATGTTTCCAGTATAATGATACACAGGAAGCACGAAGAGGTATATAATTTCGGACGAGAATATTTATGAAAATATCCTCAGAAATATCGAAGATATTGATGATGATATTTTGGAATTTCTAAGTTCGATGGCTGATGGAGAAAGATTTTCCGCAAGATTTTAACATGACTTCGGAGCAAGATATTCTCTAAAGATTTCAATGGATCCAGAATTACCTGGATTCTTTATGTGCAAGTTTAGTCCTTGTGATTTGTCCACAGTCTCCTTCATAATTTCGCATAATCCACTTTTTGGGACTAAATTTTCTATTGAGCGTTTCCAACACTCATTTCTTTGTTATCAAACTTTTGGCCGTTTAGACCATCTACAATTTTGCTGTTTCCTCTGCATTTAATGCTACGATATCTGAATCATCGGTTATCATTCCGAAGTGGTTTCAAGAGAATTGTGTTTTTAGATGATTAAACGCTGATGGTAATATGGTGGAATATAAAAGGTTTCTTGGTAACAATAAAAGAGCACGCGTATATATCAACGTTATAATAAGGTTGTTTCGTACGAAAAGTCGAAGTTGACTTGCTGGAGCTGTGACAAAACTGGCTATCTCGAACAGCAGATGCAAAGTTATTTTCGGTAATAATAACGCTAAAGGAATTAGCACAGCTACGTGTTAAACGTTTACTCAGGTTCCGAGTGTTTTCAGGTGCATAACTATATGCATCAATCTTTCCTCCCGTAAATGAAGTGCAGTTGGTTCATCCTCTCGATTGAGGTGTTTTCAAGAATCATGAAAGGTTTGAACGCAGAATGTAATCGTGAAGATACAAATGATGTTTAAGACGAAATCAAGTGGCAACTTGAAGAATTGTTAGTTTCATATGTTATAATCAATATTTTAATTCATTTTAATTGTCCAATGTTATTAGTCCACAGTCGGTAGTCCACAGTTGACAGTCCAATAATTCATATATAGTTTAATATATAATATTCGAATTAATTAATACGTGTCGTGACCCGTATACGTCTCAGACTCGATCACAACTCAAACTATATATATTATTGTAGAATCAACCTCAACCCTGTATAGAGAACTTGATCATTACTGCATATAGAGTGTCTATGGTGATTCCAAATAATATATATAGATGCGTCGATATGATATGTCAAAACCTTGCATACGTGTCCCGATATTTAAAGTGCGTAAAATAAATAACAGAAAATTAAATAACGATAAATAAAGTGCGTAAAGTAAATAACAGAAATTTAATGACGATAAATAAAATTGCGAGAATGTAAATTGCGATAAAATAAATTGCGATAAACAAAATGTAGTCAGTTAGCTAGGAACCGTTAGCTAGGATTTTGTTAGCGTGGATTCTTAACAAAATTTCTAATAGTTAATTTGTTTGTTTCTAACAAATTTTATTTTGTCCAATGTTTTCTTCATTATGCCACTTGTCGGATTCTGATAGGTCAAAATCCAAATATAAAATTGAATGAAAATGGTTATTCTGTGATGAACGAATTTCGTATAGCTGTGGTTGCAAGTAGGATAGTAAATGACTATTGAGTCAGATTTGAAGAATGTACAATGTAACTTATTAATGTGAAATCTAATTATTCCTCGGGTATTACCTACCCGTTAAAATATTTTCACCATTAACACCTTGTACGAAAGAATTTTTAATTACAATATTTATGAAAATATATATACATATATATTTTCTTCAGATATAATCATGGATTTAATGAGTTAATGTGATATTAAACTCATTTGATTTATCGTTAGAATAAGAATATATAATCTCTAAAACATTAAAGATTATATAATCGCCATGAAGAACGAAGATAATTGATGTAGAACGATACTTAGAACGATGATTGTACTCGAGGTACTGAATGAAATGTTGAGGCACGGATTGTTGATGGTACTGGTGTTGTTATTGATGGTACTGTTGGTGTTGGTGATGTTGTTGAAGCTGGTAAATTTTGCACCATATTCTCCAAATTGATTACTCGAGCGCGAAGTTCGCTAACTTCTTCTATTATTCCGGGATGATTGTCAGTCGGAACGAGCGGATGAATAAGGTTTAGAATTGTGGATAGAATATAATCCTGTCGAACTACTCTGGAAATGAGGGTGAAAATGGTGTTTCGGACTGATTCACCGGTAAGTGTTTCAGGTTCTTTGCCAAGAGGGAAAATCGATGGATGGAAAGGATCGCCTTCTTCACGTCTCCTTTGATTAAGTCAACTACGAACTCATCAGATGAATTGGGGATGGATGATTGGTTGATTCATTCTGGTGATACTACTTTCGGAGCTTAGGTGAAACTCCATATCGGAATAGCTGTCGGAATTCGAAGAATTCGAACTGGTTGAGGGATTCATCTCGTACGACCAGATGAAGGATTTTTGATAAGAGATAGATTATATGATGTAGGTTAGTACCCTGCAATACATAATTTACATATGCATATATAATACTAAAATCTCATAAGTTACGGAGGAATCTACGGAAGCTGTCAGGCAAAGGTAACAATAACAGATACGCTAAGATATAAATTTATCTATACACTATTCATGCAGTCAATGCAGTAAAACGTGTCTAGACTAAGAATAATGAGCAGGTAATTTCCTAAGGATGATAAGCAGATGATTTCCGACAAAAATGATAAGCAAAACTTTTGACATGCAGACACGGTCGAAGTCCAGACTCACTAATGCATCCTAACGACTAGTTAGACTCACTAATGCAAGACCTGGTTTGCTAAGACCACCACTCTGATACCAACTGTGAATACAGTGGGGACAACCACCGTCCCACCCAGTGCCTTCCCAGCTAACCGCCTGGTGACCACTGAGTGTACCTCAGATACTGATTTTAGGGCCTGCCTCTCGGCTACTGCCAACCCTCATAAGGGATCTCAAGGAGTAAGAGCCAATGCTTCGTCACAGGTAACACTGTGAGAACCTCCTTTACGACTAACCCGCCACACATGGACTGCGTTATACCAGCTCTGATGCCAACTGTGAAGACCCGTCCTAATCCATCCGAACGAAGTCCATATCGATTATAAACGATTCACAACAGTTGATTACATCGCAAGGTACTTGACCTTTATATGATACATTTTACAAACATTACATTCGTTTTTGAAAAAACAATCTTTCATTACATCAAAAGTTGACGTCAGGCATACCATTTCATAATATATCTAACTATAATTGACTTAATAATAATCTTGATGAACGCAACGACTCGAATGCAACGTCTTTTGAAATATGTCATGAATGACTCCAAGTAATATCTCTAAAATGAGCAAATGCACAGTTGAAGATTTCTTTCATACCTGAGAATAAACATGCTTTTAAGTGTCAACCAAAAGGTTGGTGAGTTCATTAGTTTAACATAAATAATCATTTCATAATTTTAATAGACCACAAGATTTCATATTTCCATTTCTCATAAACATACGTCCCGTGCATAGAGACAAAAGTATCATTCATATGGATTGAACACCTGGTAACCGACATTCACAATATGTATATAAGAATATCCCCATCATTCCGGGATCCTCCTTCGGACATGATATAAATTTCGAAGTACTAAAGCATCTGGTACTTTGGATGGGGCTTGTTGGGCCCGATTGATCTATCTTTAGGATTCGCGTCAATTAGGGTGTCTGTTCCCTAATTCTTAGATTACCAGACTTAATAAAAAGGGGCATATTCGGTTTAATAATCCAGCCATAGAATGTAGTTTTAAGTATTTGTGTCTATTTCGTAAAACAGTTATAAAAATAGCGCATGTATTCTCAGTCCCAAAAATATATATTGCAAAAGCATTTAAAAGGGATCAAATGAAACTCACGCATATAAATATTGTAAAATAGTTATTAAAACAGTGCATGTATTCTCAGACCAAAATGTAATGAGTAAAAGGGAAAAAATGAAACTCACCTAATGTATTTTGTAGTAAAAATACATATGACAATATTGAACAATGCAGAGTTGGCCTTGGATTCACGAACCTATACCAATTGTATATCTATTAAAACATATAATCGTAATTGAACAAAATTATATCTTATTATTAGTGATATAATTTTTATATTATTAACTTATATATTTTTCGTTATTAAATGTATTCATTTTGTATATAAAAGTATTGATATTGTTAAATTGTATATGTTAAATATATATATATATATATATATATATATATATATATATATATATATATATATATATATATATATATTTATATATATATCATTCTTTTGTTGAAACTAAAATTTGTAATAATATTTGTAATGATAAAAAAATGATAATATTGATAATACTTAATATTACTTAATAAAAATAATAATACTAATAATCTTACTAGTAATGATGTTAATAATATTAACTATAAAAATATTAGATTTACTGTAAATGATAGTTTTAAATAATAAATCTTATAATAGTGATAATAATAGTAGTTTTTAATAAAATGAAAACTGTAGTATTGATGGTAATGAAAGTATTCATTTTAATGATAATAGTACTATAATGATAACATTAATACTAATAATAATATTAATAATACTTATAACAATTTAATGATAATAGCAATAATAATAATACTTAAGGATAATACTAAAATGGTAATTCATGATACATATGCTAATACTAATGATAACAATTATAATATTTATGAATGTAAATATGATAATAATATTTATAATATTCTAATAATAACAATAATAATAATAAAAACAATAATAATAATAATAATGATAATAATAATAATAATAATAATAATAATAATAATAATAATAATAATAATAATAATAATAATAATAATTACTAATAATAAACATAACAATAATAATCACAATAATAATAATAAAAAATGATAATATTAATAATAGTTAATAATAATAATAAGTTGAATATGAAACTACCTATATAGGCTCAAAAACACAATAAACTGCCCAAGACGGGACTCGAACCCACGACCTCCCGAATACCCGCTAGCACCCTTAACCAATTCGTCTGTGTTTGTTTTTCTGAAATTAACTACCCTCAAATATATATAACCCGTAATATCATCTCCTCATCTTCTTCATGACTTAATCGCCCAAAGTTTAATCAATCAGTGCAACCATTTAACAATTTGGATTTTAAGATTCTTATAGACACAGAAAACGACTAGTGATTGATTACATTGTTTAGAACAGAATTAAAATAAAAAAAATAACTGAATCAGTCGATATAGAACTTTTTGAACTTGAAATTAAACTCGAAATTAGAAGTTGTTATAAACCTCGACTCCTTCATAAAAAAAATTTCAAATCTTCCATATAAACTATATAAATCATCAATTTAACTCAGAATACTAAAACAAGCTCGAATTTCACGAAGAACAGATGTTTGACTTTTTTTAGAAATTAGCTTTGACTCTCAAATTCAAACTCAATATGAAAAATTGGAATTTGAAATCTTCCAAAAATTTTAAATGAATGATTTAGAAGAGAACGGCATTTAAGGATTTTCAATTTTCATTTGAATTCGAAAAATGACCAAAATATAAAACATACAGAGTATGTATCTGTGTTCTTCAGTTTTTTTTTATTTCATCGATTCACTGCTGTTGTAACTGATAATTGGTTATGGAAGGGTTTGAGTCATTTGTTTACACTTGAGTGGAATGGATAATATTGAAAAATTTAGTCGACATTGATAGACATGAATATTCGTTCAGTAAAAGAACAAATAAGAAAAAAATCAAAATAGAAAACGATTGATAACGGCATTTGTTTATTTCTGTGATTGATTTTGATCCTCTGATCAGTCTTAGTGACACAAATAAAATTAATACAGTATGATAGATACTTGTAATAGAATTGTATTCCTTTTTCTGATTATATAATGAATTTTACTAATTAATAAATATATATTAATAATAATAATCCAAATAAATAAAAATAATACTTATTATATCAGTATATAACCATATAAACGGGGTACATCTGTATTTATATAAGTTTTATATTAAATAAATTGTTGATATCAATTTATTAATAAAATCCATTAATATTATTAATTTTGATAAGAATACTAATAATAATAATAATAATATTAATAATAAAAATACTAATATTAATAATGATAATAACAATAATAATAACAATAATTATATTAATACTAAAATTAATAATAATACTATAATAATAATTATACAATGATAATAATAATCTTATTAATGATAATATTAATTATTTTGAATGTTCAATATAATATTTATATATCTAATAATATCTCTAATATTAATTCTAATAATTAAAATTGCAACTTGACTACTGGTTATAATACTAATAATGGTGTTAACAATGAAAACAATAATATTAGTAATTATAATAACTCGAATGTATCAAATTTCATAAAATAAGTTTTAATAATATTATAAGTATTGAATGAAATAATGTAACAACTATACTTGTAATTACATTTAATGTAATATACAATATTATATTATGTGATAACATTTATTTAATATTTATATTTTACAACTAATTGTAAATTATATATATTTATATATATTCATTTTAATAGCACTTAATTATTCCATAACATATCTTTCATAACTAATTCTAATGTTTAAATCATATTTTATAATTTCAATTTATTATTTCTACTTACATTTATATATACATATTAATAGCACTAGTTTTCTCTCACACTTCATTCATTCCAAACACACACTTACTTGCATACTTTTTTTCTCTCTTTTCTCTCTAAACTTTGTAAGTTACAAGGCTTCTTTTCTTTCTCTTTTCTTTGCAAAAACCGATTTACATATACATACATAATCATCATCATCACTTGTCTTTGATTGTTGTTACTTGTTGTAGTTGTTTACTTATTTGTTGTTACTTACTTACTAGTTATCAAGAATCAAACTTTTTAGTTTAATTCTTCATTCTATCTTGTATTTACAAGAACACACAAGAATATAAACTTACTAGTTTATGATTCTACATTTATTGTTTCAAAAGATTGTAAGTTCATGTGTTGTAAACCATACTTGTGTTCATGAAGTAAACTTAAAGTTTACTTTCTAAAGATCAAGACTTAGGCTTGAATCTTTAAAAGTATGAAACTCATGAACTTATTACTTGTTTACTTAGTTTATTTCTTCATATTATGCACTTTAATTTCATGTTTGTTGGTTGTTATTGGTCAAGTGTTACTAGTTAACTTTGATCTCATACTTCTTGGAACTAAAAGTTAACTTGAAAGTTCAAGAACATGGAAGTGTAACTCTTTAGTTATAACTTCATACACTTGTGTTAGATTTAACTTAATAACTTTAGATCTAGACCTTTGGGTCTTAGATCTTCAAGATCTAACTAAGAGCTATGTTCTACATCTTAAGATCTTGATTAGTTAGTTTACTTTCTAGTTTTAGTTCAATATTACTTTTATAGTTCATGTATGTGTTAAATCTAAGACTTTGATGTAACTTTGGTTCATCAAAACACTTGCAACACTTAAATGAGTTGTGCTACATGTCTTGGACTTACACAAGTGTTATGATGGTGAAACCTTGGTTAAGATGATGCAAACACATCAACGAGTTGTACACTTGAAGCTATATGCATCGAGGATGAGAACCGTGATAAGCATCGAGTACCAAGAACCACCGGAACCTACTGTTTTACTGTTTCTGTGTCTGACCCGTACAACCTGGGCTACTGTAAAGATTATTTTCAGATATCTTTGTTCGATTAGATAACTTTTCATTTAGGACTTATCTTAAATCCGAGTTACGGTTTAGGATTTATGGCCCTCCGATCGTCACTATGTCCTTTTAACGTTGTGCTGAAAAATTCTGACCTACTCGCACTTAGACCGTCGCCACGGTCAAACGAAGACGAGTTTGTTTCTGGGATTTTTATCACAACTAAAGGACTCATATACGGAGCCACAGCCACTAGTATCACCTTATTTCAGTAGGTATTGAGGCCGTGGTGACTGATCCAAGTCAGCCTTTGTTTTAAACTCTTTTCATGAACGAAACTTACTTGACACCTTTTGTTTGATGATGAATGATGATGACCTTTAAAACCTAATTTACATACTTTTAAACCTATTGAGACGATTTACTGACTTAGTACTATTTGACTTAGGTTGAGGACTTTCCGGACCTACGTACTTGCTTATTTCCCGAGTCATACTTTACCGCTACTTTATCATTGTGAGTTATAGCATTCCCTTTTTACTTTAACTATTTTGGGAACTGAGAATACATGCGCATTTTACGTTTTACATACTAGGAACGAGTACTTAAACTTTTATATGTGTGAGTTATACAACGGCATAAACATTTCCTTTAGCTCGGTAACGTTTAGTCATTGGTTTTTGAACCGGTGAACGCGAATCTTAGATATGGATCCCCACTCGGGCTAGTCGCACCAGCATTTAACGAGTGTTTAATACTTCATAAACATACGCACTTTCCAAGTGTACTTTCAATGGGTATAAACGTTAAGTTAGTTACCAAGTGCCCACGGTTAAACATATACTTTATCATACTGTTTTGAAACGCTCTTTGTAGCACTGAAATCTCGTGGCCTACCTTACATACTGTTATACTTAAACTATAGCTCACCAACCTTTGTGTTGACGTTTTTAAGCATGTTTTTCTCAGGTGCTTAAGGTTGCTTCCGCTGTGTACTAGTCTTGCTGAAGACACCCGTTACTCTAGAGATGTCACTGCATGAACTACTTTATCTTGCATTCAAACTTTAATACTTTTGAAACTATGATTTGTAACGACCTAAGGGTCACGTACTGTTATTAATGGCTTCTGTTCATTGAAGTATACTCTTAGTTACTAAACATTTGACGTTGGTTATAACGTCACCTTTTATCATGAATGCAAACTTGTTTTGAAAACGCATATAGTATTTAACCTTGTAATGATCCTGTTGTTGATGTTCCGTACATGATGATTTAGTACGGGGCGTCACAAAATCCCATAAATTATAGAGGAATCTTTGGAATGTGTCAGGCAAAGTTTACAGTAACAGATACCTTAAGATATAAATTAGCAGATACGCTAAGATATTAAATTTTTGTCTATACACTATTTATGCAATCAATGCAGTAAGATGTGTCTAGACTAAGAATGATAAGCAGGTAATTTTTGAAAAGAAATGATAAGCAAAACTTTTGACATGCAGCTAAGGTCGAAGTCCAGACTTACTAATGCATCCTAATAACTATCAGTTAGACACACTAATGCAAGACCTGGTTAGCTAACACCACCGCTCTGATACCAACATTAACGACCCGTCCTTATCCATAAGGACGAATACAATAACATATGGTTACATTGCGAGGTTCTGACCTCTATAGGATACAATTTACAAACATTGCATTCGTTTTTAAAAGACAAATTTTCATTTCATCGAAAGTTGACAGGCATGCATACTATTTCATAATATGTCCCAAACTATAAACGACTTAATAATAATCTTGAACTCAATGACTTGAATGCAACGTCTTTTGAAATATGCTATGAATGACTCCAAGTAATATCTTTAAAATGAGCAAATGCATAATGGAAGATTTCTTTAATACCTGAGAATAAACATGCTTAAAAGTGTCAACCAAAAGGTTGGTGAGTTCATTAGTTTATCGTAATCAATCATTCCATAATTTTAATAGGCCACAAGATTTCATTTTCATAGTTAACTGCAGGAATACTCATCTGCAAAAATCATTCATATGGTGAAGACCTGGTAACCGACACTAACAAAATGCATCTAGAATATCCCCAAATATACAGGTACACTCATCTGTATATAAAAATTGAAGTACTAAAGCATCCATAACCTGGATTGGACGTGTCAAAGTCCATAGATCTATCTTCAGGATCCGCGTCAATTTGGGGGTCTGTTCCCAAATTCTTAGGCTACCAAGCTAAAAAGGGTGATATCCGGTATAATGATCAACCATAGAATGTAGTTTCAAGTACTTGTGTCTATTTCGTAAAACAGTTATAAAAGCAGCGTATGTATTCTCAGTCCCAAAAATATATATTACAAGAGCATTTAAAAAGGGAGCAAATGAAACTCACAATACTGTATTTCGTAGCATTAATGCAAATGACGGCACTGAACAAGTGCAGGGTTGGCCACGGATTCACCAACCTATATTAAGTATATATATTTATATGTTGGTCAATATCTGTCTAGCAATTTAGGTCAAGTCGTGATATATCACAATCCTAATGCTCGAGACCGACATGCAAAAGTCAACAAAAGTCAAATTGACCCAAGATAACTTCCAAAATCTATACATGTTTATTATATAACTTAAATATAGTCATTTTATATATTTAAATATATTTTTCAGATTTTATTAGTGTAAATAATACAAATCATTTATTAATAAATAAAATTTATATATGATAAAAATATACTTTTATATATCTCAAGTAATAAAGTTCAGTTAATATCATAAAAAGATAGTAGTATGTATTATTAATGTAATTATGTTATGTGTGGTAAAAATATCTTTGTATCACATATTTATTTGATAATATTGATAATAATAATAATGAGTAAAAGTTGTATTATTTTGTAATAATAATAATGATAATAATAATAACGATAATGTTATTAAAAGTATTTTAATATAAATAATAATGGTAATAATAATGATGATATTAATAATACTAATAAAATTGATAGTAACGATAATTTTAAATAAAACGATAGTTTTAAATTCTATATTTTTTAAAGATAATATATTCTAATAAAAATGATAATTTTTAATAATAATAGTAATTTTTAATAGAATGATAGCTTTAATAACAATGATAAATTTTAAATGATAATTGATAGTATCTGAAATGTCCCGTTCTTATTGATTAAAAACGTTCCATATTAATTGATTTCGTTGCGAGGTTTTGACCTCTATATGAGACGTTTTTCAAAGACTGCATTCATTTTTAAAACAAACCATAATCTTTATTTCATAAATAAAGGTTTAAAAAGCTTTACGTAGATTATCAAATAATGATAATCTAAAATATCCTGTTTACACACGACCATTACATAATGGTTTACAATACAAATATGTTACATCGAAATCAGTTTCTTGAATGCAGTTTTTACACAATATCATACAAACATGGACTCCAAATCTTGTCCTTATTTTAGTATGCAACAGCGGAAGCTCTTAGTATTCACCTGAGAATAAACATGCTTTAAACATCAACAAAAATGTTGGTGAGTTATAGGTTTAACCTATATATATCAAATCGTAACAATAGACCACAAGATTTCATATTTCAATACACATCCCATACATAGAGATAAAAATCATTCATATGGTGAACACCTGGTAACCGACATTAACAAGATGCATATATATAAGAATATCCCCATCATTCCGGGACACCCTTCGGATATGATATAAATTTCGAAGTACTAAAGCATCCGGTACTTTAGATGGGGTTTGTTAGGCCCAATAGATCTATCTTTAGGATTCGCGTCAATTAGGGTGTCTGTTCCCTAATTCTTAGATTACCAGACTTAATAAAAAGGGGCATATTCAATTTCGATAATTCAACCATAGAATGTAGTTTCACGTACTTGTGTCTATTTTGTAAATCATTTATAAAACCTGCATGTATTCTCATCCCAAAAATATTAGATTTTAAAAGTGGGACTATAACTCACTTTCACAGATTTTTACTTCGTCGGGAAGTAAGACTTGGCCACTGGTCGATTCACGAACCTATAAAAAATATGTGCATATATATCAAAGTATATTCAAAATATATTTACAACACTTTTAATACATTTTGATGTTTTAAGTTTATTAAGTCAGCTGTCCTTGTTAGTAACCTACAACTAGTTGTCCACAGTTAGATGTACAGAAATAAATCGATATATATATTATCTTGAATCAATCCACGACCCAGTGTATACATATCTCAGTATTGATCACAACTCAAACTATATATATTTTGGAATCAACCTCAACCCTGTATAGCTAACTCCAACATTCACATATAGAGTGTCTATGGTTGTTCCGAAATATATATAGATGTGTCGACATGATAGGTCGAAACATTGTATACGTGTCTACGGTATCTCAAGATTACATAATATACAATACAAGTTGATTAAGTTACGGTTGGAATAGATTTGTTACCAATTTTCACGTAGCTAAAATGAGAAAAATTATCCAATCTTGTTTTACCCATAACTTCTTCATTTTAAATCCGTTTTGAGTGAATCAAATTGCTATGGTTTCATATTGAACTCTATTTTATGAATCTAAATAGAAAAAGTATAGGTTTATAGTCGGAAATATAAGTTAAAAGTCATTTTTGTAAAGGTAGTCATTTTAGTCGAAAGAACGACGTCTAGATGACCGTTTTAGAAAACATACTTCCACTTTGAGTTTAACCATGATTTTTGGATATAGTTTCATGTTCATAAGAAAAATCATTTTTCCAGAAGTATAGCTTTTAAATCAAAGTTCTTCTTAGCTTTTAATTATCCCAACCAAAACAGCCCCCAGTTTTACTACGACGGCGTATATCCAGTTCTATGGTGTTTTTCGTGTTTCCAGGTTTTAAATCATTAAGTTAGCATATCATATAGATATAGAACATGTGTTTAGTTGATTTTAAAAGTCAAGTTATAAGGATTAACTTTTATTTGCGAACAAGTTTAGAATTAACTAAACTATGTTCTAGTGATTACAAGTTTAAACCTTCGAATAAGATAGCTTTATATGTATGAATCGAATGATGTTATGAACATCATTACTACCTCAAGTTTTATGGATAAAACTACTGGAAATGAGAAAAATGGATCTAGCTTTAAAGGATCCTTGGATGGCTTGAAAGTTCTTGAAGCAGAATCATGACACGAAAACAGTTTCAAGTAAGATTTCCACTCGAAATAAGATTGTTATAGTTATAGAAATTGAATTAAAGTTTGACTATGATTATTACCTTGTATTAGAAATATAAAATACTGTAAATAACAAAGGTTTCTTGATCTTGGATGATTACTTGGAATGGATTTAGAAAACTTGGAAGTAAACTTGCAATCTTGGAAGTATTCTTGATTTTATGAAACTAGAAATTTTGGAATTTATGAAGAACACTTAGAACTTGAAGATAGAACTTGAGAGAGATCAATTAGATGAAGAAAATTGAAGATTGAAAGTGTTTGTAGGTATTTTTGGTCGTTGGTGTATGGATTAGATATAAAGGATATGTAATTTTGTTTTCATGTAAATAAGTCATGAATGATTACTCATATTTTTGTAATTTTATGAGATATTTCATGCTAGTTGCCAAATGATGGTTCCCACATGTGTTAGGTGACTCACATGGGCAGCTAAGAGCTGATCATTGGAGTATATATACCAATAGTACATACATCTAAAAGCTGTGTATTGTACGAGTACGAATACGGGTGCATACGAGTAGAATTGTTGATGAAACTGAACGAGGATGTAATTGTAAGCATTTTTGTTAAGTAGAAGTATTTTGATAAGTGTCTTGAAGTCTTTTAAAAGTGTATAAATACATATTAAAACACTACATGTATATACATTTTAACTGAGTCGTTAAGTCATCGTTAGTCGTTACATGTAAATGTTGATTTGAAACCTTTAAGTTAACGATCTTGTTAAATGTTGTTAACCCAATGTTTATAATATCAAATGAGATTTTAAATTATTATATTATCATGATATTATGATGTATGAATATCTCTTAATATGATATATATACATTAAATGTCGTTACAACGATATTCGTTACATATATGTCTCGTTTCAAAAATCATTAAGTTAGTAGTCTTGTTTTTACATATGTAGTTCATTGTTAATATACTTAATGATATGTTTACTTATCATAATATCATATTAACTATATATATCATATAGTTTTTACAAGTTTTAACGTTCGTGAATCACCGGTCAACTTGGGTGGTCAATTGTCTATATGAAACCTATTTCAATTAATCAAGTCTTAACAAGTTTGATTGCTTAACATGTTGAAAACACTTAATCATGTAAAATAACAATCTCAATTAATATATATAAACATGGAAAAGTTCGGGTCACTACAATATCGATACTTTAATATAAGTAAGAATATAATTTATCTTAATATTAATATTTACTATATATAATAATTATCATAATAAGAATAGTAATAATAATATGTTATAAAAATAATTCTATAAAAATGATAATTTTTAATAATAATTCTAATATGATAATAATGATAATATTTTATAATAAAAATGATATTACTATTAGAAATGATAATTTTAATAAAAGTGCTAATTTTAATATTAATGATACTTTTAATAATAATAATAATGATAAAAATAATAAAATGATAGTTTTTATAAAAATGTTAATTTTTAATAATAACGATAATTTCAGTTATAATATCAATGTTAATAATAATAATAATAATAATAATAATAATAATAATAATAATAATAATAATAATAACTTTTAATGATAATAAAGATAGTATTAATAATAACAATAACAATTTTAATGATAATACTTATATTAATAACGATAGTGATAATAATAATAATAATAATAATAATAATAATAATAATAATAATAATAATTATTATTATTATTATTATTATTATTATTATTATTATTATTATTATTATTATTATTATTATTAGATAATAATAATAATAACGATAACTATAACGATGATAGTATTAATAATAATAATAATAATAGAATTAATAATAATTCAGTTGACCATATCTTTTAATTCATTCATCGAAACCACACGATTTCTAAATGAAAAGTTATTAATTTTTCACCAGCTTTCCAACGACATGCATATCATATATCTTTTCTCAATAGCATATGTATCAAATTTGTAATTTATCATAAACTATATAATGACGAAAATTAAGTATACAAGCATGCATAATCATATATACTCGAGCACTAGCCAGGGATACACTATTAATATTTAAAAGGTAAGATATGAATGCTCACGTATCAATATTGAGATTCAATATTGCAGGAAGGTATATAGACGCAACGGAGATGATAAACACTAGGTTGACCTCACGAGCTATACCCCTGAATCATACCCATAACCTCCATAGATATAACCCATAATTTCCTTAGCTCTATCCCGCTCAAAAAACTCGTTTAAAATCACTCGCTCATGACCACGTCGTAGTATTTTATGTATAATAAGAATAACAATAATAATAATAATAATAATAATAATAATAATAATAATAATAATAATAA